>NW_020450887.1:31792-43496 GCF_003343035.1 Apteryx rowi | reverse complement strand
ATCCTACTTGGTGCCCTGCTGCCTCCTCGCAGGATCCTGAACTCCACCATCTCATGGTCACTGCAGCCAAGGCTGCCCCCGACCTTCACATCTTCCACCAGTCCTTCTTTGTTTGTTAGTACGAGGTCCAGCAGCACACCTCTCCTTGTTGGCTCCTCCACCACCTGTGTCAAGAAGTTGTCACCAATGCTCTGCAGGAACCTCTGGGACTGTTTGTGCCTAGCTGTGTTGTCTTTCCAGCAAATATCATATATTTGTTTTCTATTAACTTCTTAGAGGAAAAACCTCTTTCAAAAATAAATCACAAGGACTTGAGATTTAATTTTGAATAAAGAATTTTAAAAAGTTTTCATAGGAATTAAGTAGTACTGCAGACTCCCACAGACATCTGCCCCTCTTGAGATGTATATGTTTCATGGATAAAGTAAAGAGGAGATGCTGCCTTAAAATGGTTACCAGATATTTAACTAGGAAAGACAAAGGAAAACCCAGCTATTTTACAGATGGGAAACAGAATCAGGAGTGATCAACAGTCAAATGTAACTCCTCCATTAAAACAGTTCTTCTACCAATTAAAAAGGGTAACAAGTGGGCCCAAAATTTAAGCACAGTTATACAACAAAAGTATTTCCTGCTTTGGTGTTTTCTCTGAGAATACCTATATTTATCTGTTTGGTCCACCAAGCAACAGAAAAAAATCCTTGTGGCTCCCTGGAAAGCACAGACAGTGTCTGTATTGTGTTTACAATGCACAATGCATAGTAAGAGAAACAGCACCTGTTAACCACAGAAAAGCTTCAGATAAATGAACTTAACTGTATTCAGTGCCTGCCTTATCCTTGGTTAGTACTAAACCAGGCTGTTGTGCCTGACCCGCTTTCTCAGAAGCCTGACAATTCAAATTTTAAATACATTTAAAGCTGAAGCTCCCTTGCAGATTCAGATTTTAAAAAGCATCTACTGTGAGCCACAATAAATCACAAAAAAGATGAATTACCAAGTTTTTACTTAGGATAAACAAAGTTAAAAAGCCTAAAAGACTAAAGCGTTCTCACAGAAGCTTGACTGCACAGTCGACAGAAAGCCCAAAGTGCCTACAGCATCCTTGAAGCTTCCTGTGGAAGGACTACCTAGGACAACTAACAGTACACTCATTACGTTAGAGCAAACTGCACTAGGGGGTTGAGACAACGATGGTCACCCCCTCAAGAAAAGGGATATTATTTCCAGGGCCTCCTGTGTTTTCCAGAATACGGCACATATTCTGGCCTTTGTAGTAGGGCTGTATCACAGGAACTACAGGTTATGCACTGTCAGGGTCTTTCTCATTTCAGACACCTCTGCTAATGGAATTGTCCTCAAACGCCTGAATAATTCCAGSTTTTCCAGATACCAAAACCTCAAGCACCTTCACTCCACATGCAAAACTTCCTGCTTTCACCCTGAAAATCCTTTAGCATTGCCAACACAAACTTTTCTGGAATGTACAAAGCAGCTTTAAAATACAATGAAGTTGTCATTAAAACAACATACGGCTTTTATAAACTGGTCGATTTTGTATACAATTCATTAAACAACTATATGTCTATTTTAAATGGATCAGCTGCAAATTTCCAGTCTGCAGCACAGGAGTACTGTGAAACCATAAGATCTTATTGCAAGTTAGAAGCACAGGAAACTTTGGTTACTTTTAGTAAATCTGTATTTAGAAATTAATCACACAAAGTGAAGTAAGGAGGCCCAGAATGGATTCCAAGATGATTTTTCTTGTAAATTCAATCTGCTCAGCATTAACCTGTCACAGAACAATAAGCAATGGGCAACCCTTAAAATGTTCAGAAATTGTTCCAGAGAGCAGCAAATGTTCGGCTGTATATCTCAGCTGCCTGAAGAGCCTTCTTTCTGCATGTTTGCAAGTGAGCTTTGAAGACCTGGATTCTGCTATGAGGTTTTGTTTATTGTTTCCTTGTCCAAGTCTGATAGGATTAGAAATACTGCAGGGAAATTTCTGTTGTTATATTTTTCACAACACACATCATCTTGGGAAACCAAGTGGAGTGAAGCACACAACATAAAGAGCTAAAAAACTTCTCCAGTGCTCAGGAAGGATTCAGAGATTTCAAAATAGAAGACATTTTGAATATTCTACTTTATCCACAGCTTTTCCGATGGCAATTACCCAATCTATTTTAACTACATCATCTTGTCTGCAGTCATACCCGCTCAGACTTCCTCCATTATATATAGCCTTAAAACAAAACAAAAAACTAAAGTTTGGTTCCAGTGCCCACGATGAAATAAATTGCAACTGTTACTCTACTTTGCTATCAGGTTCACCCGAAGCTTTCAGAGATCACAGAAAATAAACATCAAGAATTTTTCTTTCTTATTAGCATTACTCAGCTCTCTGTTCTGGTAGTTCCCCACGTTCATCACTCTCACTGCTAGTGCCCATGTGTTACTCCTGATTTGAATTTATCAGACTTTATCTTCCAGTTCTTGATTATTGCTATTCCTTTACCAGATGAAAGAGCTCTTTCACACTTGACTAATCAAGTTACCTGCTGGTTGTCTTTTGGATAAATTGAACTAATCAATTCCTATAAATCCCTCACTTCCACATATTTTTTCTTGCCCTTAAGTATCTTTCGCTTTTTTTCCCTTATGCTTAATATTAAGATTGAAAAGTGAGTAAATGTAATTCTGAAGGAGCTAAAGAGCCCTAAATCCAGTATACAATAAGATTAATCATTTTTACTCATACAGAGCAAGCGATGATCCCTGCTCCACAGAGATCAAAGACTTATCGTAAAAGCAGACGTAGACAACGGGAAAAAATGCAAGATGGTACTAGACAGACTGGGATGCCTAGCTGACTGACCCAGAAGCCAACTTGGACTAAAACAGTACTATACGTAAAAAGTAACACTCAAGATCTGCCTCACCATCACTCGGCATAGAGGTAAAAAGTAACCATCTTGCTCAAAAAGGTTCAATTGACCTGCCTGCAGTTCCTTTGCTCATGTTTTCAAAGACCATGGTTTACCGTAAGCATGAAGAGATTAAGATATTTTTAGAACAAGAAGAGGTAAGTTGCAAAGTCAAGAGCATCTCCCTAGTGAAAGGGAGTTTCACTAACTCTGCTGAGGGACTATGCCAGCAAACGATGGGAAGAGAGGACTGTGTGATAAAATGAGATTCTGCTATCATAAAAAGCAAACAAATACAATTTAGACTACTCAACAAATTATTAGTTTTGCATTAAGAAGGATAAGCATATTTATTGTCCCAAAGGTCATGAATGGCTAATTTGTTAGTATTGTTTCCAAAGGAACCCTTAAAACTCAAGATCGATATAGATTATTTTGTTTTATTTTGTTTTTCCTTCACTGCTACTGAAAATGTTTTTAAAGTTGGCTGAACATTGCTTATCTTGGGCCTTCACTCAAAATCTCTTTAATTATTACTATGACTTGGAGTTATCTGATGTGGTGGTAGTTTGGGCAAGAAGATAAAAGATGGATGCATAAGAATGAATGCAATAAAAACCAATAGGACAAAGGATGTTGGAATTTCTTTTCAACTGTTTTATCCCATTAAAAGGATGAGATAAAGTAGTTCAGGATGAAACTGAAAACTGCTACATTTCAGACAACCACTTATCGGTAAGAAAGTTTTTTCACCTTCCTAACAAACATTTTCCTGACTCCTAAAATGCTTCAGAATCTCCTGAAAATGAAATTGCCAGAAGAAATGTGAGAATACTGAAAAATCCCTCATGCAATTTTCTTTACTATTTCTGGGGCTTTATGCTACTTGAGTTTAAGACAAGGAGGAGAAGGAGGAGGGCACAAAGGCAATTAGGTCTCAAGGAAAGGGGAAAAAAATAAAATATGACATTTAGATATAAAAATATTGCATTTGTTTGATATAGCAAAGGAAAATCAAACCAAGTTCCCTCAAGTCTGGAATGCTGATCCTGCAGTGACCAATATGCTTTCAGGAAAAGACTAACAGAAGAAACTACATTGCACACTGAGGACTGTGCAATGCAGAGGAAAAATTGTGCAAAGATGAAAAAGTGCTTCCTCACCCTTGCAGCAATCAGCTTACTCCTTGAAGCATGAGATTTGATTATCTTTACCTCAGCAGGCACAACCATGAATATCACTGTACACCTTCTAAATACCCAGCACATTCTATTTGATAAAAGGACAATCATGTGAGAATTTGTAGACCATTTCAATTCTGCAGTTTAGGCAATAATTGCAATGAGAAATCTATAGCAAGAACATGTACGAACAGCATCAAGGGCATTTTAGTATATTGGCATTTAGATCTTCTCTGTCAAGGAAAAAAAAAAATCCCATAAACTGATCAAGTCTAACAAAAGCCCATGACAGAATGAAATTCCCCACATAAAGGAAGGAAGAAAACCTAGTGAAGAAGYTGTCTATCTAATACAAGCTTTAGGGCTATACATCTGACATGTGGCATATACCCCTGCAGTCTGTCATAAAGCTTGAGCACAGATTTTTGCAAAAGCCCCTAAACAACTCCCATCAAAACAATCAAATATTTGCAGTTCAACATCTGTCCCTTACTCCAAACACACTCAAAAATACTCCAAGTCTGATATGCCTTAGCTACAGAATAACTTCAGGCATGCAACGATACTGACTTATGAACATCTTCAGGCTGTAATTGCAGTGGCAGCACTGAGAAAAGCTGTCTGCATATACTCAGCTGCAATCTATTGTTCATCCATCAGGTACGCACCTCCCTGCCGGCTTCAACACTCAACTTCAGTCGAAGCTTCAGGTGAACCTGCATGGAAATGAGGCAGCAAGTCTGGGAAACCGCACCAGTCCTGCATGAATCAAGTAATACAGACAAGTACCATTTTTTCATAGGAATGAGCTTCACGGGGTTTGAGGATAGGAAGAGTCTCATGTGCTGAGCAAAGTAAAGAAAAGCAGGTGTTGTAGGCACAGATCAGAGAGGCACAGGGCTACTTATGCAAAATGCTGAGCTCAAACTCTTGCCTAAGACAAATGCTAGGTCTTAAGGAACCCCAAATCTCCTGTTAAATCTATTAACTCCAATTCTGGAAGGTCTTTTGGACCTTGTTTTCAACTTCTTTATTTATCTGCAATGTTATCAATCTCCCTGAAAAGCTGGGAGTCTGTTAAGWGGGTGTTCCCTCTTTTCTGAGCCTGTGTGTCATGTATTGAAGCTTCAAGGAAGAACAGGGAAGAAATGGAGGTTATTTTCCTTTCATACCTAGTAAGGAGGAAATAGAAATGGCCTGATTTTACCTGCTCTTCGTGCACATAGTCAGTGTACCAGTGTTGCGGAGCATCAAAGTGCCTTACCCTGTAGGAGGATGACGACTGCAGTCACTGGGGTAAAATGTCCCTGTACGATGTCAGCTCCAAGGCACAGAGAACAGAGGACAAGTACATCATCTTGATTAGCCAAAACACATATAAGAAATGATTTTTGGAGAAATCAGAATTATCATAGTGCTTGTCAAGATAAGTGTCTTGGCAAGCACTCAGTAAAGCCATTCTCTTGAATGCCTTTTAAACAGCAAGAGTAAGATGAGATTAAAAAATTTAAGCCAAATAGCCCACTCTTTCCTGACTCAGAGATTTCACTGAAGAAGAGACTTCAGCACATGTTTCACCTCAACTCCCATGTTACTTAAACACTACATCAACCTTTAAGTTTCCAGCTCCTGTACTTCAAGGGTCCACCTCAGTACAGCAGCTGGCATATATCGAGCTTGCAGCTTATACTTGAGCTTTCTTTACTTACACAAGATTTAAACATGCATTTAAACACTTTGCTGAAGAAGAGATTAATTTCCTAGTCATAACATTTTGGGAAGTCAGGTACTTGGATTTGGGGAAATACCAAAGCTAGAGGGGTGGCTAGTGCCTTTAACACTTTCTTGTGCCAGTCCTTACTAGGATGAATGCATTGCTTGAAAGGACCAAAAAGAAATGGAAAAATACCTTCAGGCAACAAGAAGACATTTAATACAGTGGAGCAAGGGGAATATAATCAGCATTAAAGTGCTCTTCATAAATAATGGACAGTGTAGCAGCTTTTATCTACTCTGCACTTTAAGAAAGTTTCTACTGCTGAATATTTCATAAGCAAAAGGTAATTTATTGTGCTTTTAAATCATACACTTCAGAAACTGTTAAAAAAAAGTTCTATGTTCCAATAAAATAATGACTGGCTGTGAATTTCTAAAGAAACACTGGCAGCCTAAAATGCATATTCTTAAACAGCATATACAAACTACTAGGGACACTTTTGCCCTAGACTGATTTTTAAGATGTCCAATCTTACTCAGCACTACAGTATTTATTTTCAAGGAAAAATAAACTTCCATACACATTTTCCTAAGATGTCAGTTCTAGTTTGCATTTCTTAACAAAATATATGCAATGTGTTACCTGGGTGCTCACAAATCATTTAAGGTACACATCTGCAATATTCATTTTTTGAGAAATCTGTTTTATGCACATTATTTTAAATGTGTTTTATCCTGGCCTTTATAAATGACAATTAGATTTCCACAGAGACAAAATCATTAAGGAAACGTACTAGGCTGAACAGGTGAATCAAGATGCATTAGAAGCAACCTTAGCTCTGTCCCCAGGGAACGTAACCCTGTGATGATTACTGCCACAACCTCAGACGGATGCTCTGTGGGTGTAATTAGTGCAACTTCACAGAGGTCAGTGGTGCTACCTCTGATTTCTCTCTACAGAAGTGCCAGTGCACTTCTCCTCAGTGTCGAATCTCGTCTACATGACTTCATATGCCTACAAAAGGCCACCACGGGAAGTCTGCTGGGAACAAGCAGCACCCAGCAGTCAGCGACTTTCAGCCTGAACAAAACCAAAGCAAATCGCATTAGAACATTAAAAGGCAACTGCCCTCAACACAGGCTCTTTCTGGGAAATTTTAAGTTTCCTTCCAACACGCACACTTTCAAACTGTAGAGCTACTTACAAAAAGACAGAATTACTTTTCTTTTTAAAAATAAGATGACAAAAATATCTTTCCCTTCATATTTTCTTTAAATAACTGAGCTGATAAAAAATAACCTTTTCTTTTTCACACTCCCCATTTGAAAAAATCAGATAATTAAAGTGTTAAATATGAAAGGTGAATACCTCCAGTAGTTAGATGCAATCATAAAAAACAGTACCATATGTGGCAAACCGTCTATATATTAATAGCCCTCTCCATACGGACAAACATTCCTATGTCAGAAAGGGGTTCCTGGATTGAATGACTTCTCATGACACAGCAAAGAAGGCCGGCCAAGACACTTGGTTAATCTCCAGATCAGTCATCTCTGTTAGAAGCAAAGTGCACTGCAAGTCCCACGGACTGGTAGGATGTACACCAAAACACCATGTACAAAGCAATACAATAGATTCTGGATATTTTTCTGTGTATTTGTAAAAACAAAATGAAATTAATCTTTAGCACTTAATCTAACCAGTTTAAAGGCATCGAGAGGATATGTCTCTCCTACATTTACTGGCAGAAAAATTCAGACAGACCTATCATGGATGATTTGGCATTAGACACCAACTGCAGCAGTAAGATTATTTTGAGGAAGAAACATGTCTGCTACAGTGTGAACCTTACATACCACATTACCATTGTCATCACTTTTGAAGAGATCTAAAATAGTTCCTAAATTATTTATTTATAGACCTACTGAATGCACTCCTTAATAACTCTGGGTTATTTAGGATGGTATTCAAAAGTAAATACCACACTATTCCTCCAGGTCTGCCAAATTCTGAGTGCCAATTTGGAAATTACAAGTGATGCACAGGTTTTATACTGGCTCACTGCACAGGGAAGGATTTTTCTTTTGGTCAATAATTCTCCCAACACACTGGATTTAAAAGCTTTAGATGCAGTAAAAACCATACCGAACTTTTAAAATGGAGCTTTTGATGTCCATTGCAGAGTTAGTAGGAGCAAGAACTAATGTGACACCTATGAGCTTTCATGCTGCCTTTCTCAATTGCTCTTTTCTCATTACATTTTGTTGCATTTTGCTGTTGTGGATGTCAGGTTAAGGGAAAAAGAAAAGCCCTTATTAGCAAGAAAATTCAAAAGGAAACAAAATGTCTCAGGGAAGGGAAGGAAAGGGAAGAAAGTGTCTCTGTTGTGCTTGTATCAAGTGAAAATGAAACTTGCCAAAACAGACAGCAGCAGGATCTAAAACATTATCGATGTGTAACTGAAGTTCACATACATTGATAGAATTAAACACTGACACAATAGGCTAATGAAGATATAGAAATGCTCAAAAGATAGTATCTGACATATTGTCAAGTGACTGTAATCAAAGCCAAAACCAACTTTTTAGAATGCTTGTTTACTTTGTATTAAAATACAGTATTTTATATCACAGTGTTAGAATAATTGATATGCATAATATCTAGAACTCTATCCAAATACCAGATATCTAATAGAAATGTGATGTGTCAGTTTAGATGAATAGTCTCACTATGAATGACAGTGATACTCATGAAACCAACCTATGTACAAGCCTCTGGAAAGGTAAGAAAATGAAGCCTCCCACAGAGCAGATAACCAAATCGCCCAAATGTGAAAGGAACAGATCTCTCAAGAAATGATGTAGCTGTCCAGCTTCACATAGGAGAGATTCAAAGGCCGGATGCCCGTTTCCCCTATTCCACCCTAATCCCTGGAATGCTCGCAAATTAGTAAGAAGCACTGAAAAAAGGGCAAAGTCATTTTGAGTGTTGGTGTTCAATACATAACCACATTCAAAAACGATTCCCAGCAGAAAATCCTTGAAATAAACTTCAGGTATCACTGAAGTCATTCTATGGTTCTTAGAGGTCAAATAAACAGGCCAACTTACGTAGCTCTCCTACTTTCAGTATTTCGCACAGCATCTTTGTCAGCTCAATGCTACTCCGGCCAAATGGGCATTCATGCTTGTCTTCTCGACTACTGTTTTCCAGGACAATCTGAATTAGGAATCAAAATGGAAAATAATCAGTTTGAAGAACACGTGAGTTGAAGTACTGTCTTCCATGTCCAGCATATACAATGTATACCAGGAAACTCTTTGTGGAGACTCTGTTTTCATAAACCTTAGCATACCCTCCAGCTAAATGACAGGGCAGAAAAGAGCTAAGGGGGGGGGGGGAACAATATCAATAAAAAATAAATGTCTGCCTATGCCCGAGACAGTCAGGGGTGCAGAACCAGTGCTGCTTCAGGGCTGACTCTGAAGCTTTGCCATTCCTACACAACGTTGCTCCTCTGCTTGGAGAAATTGCAGTAGAAGTCCAAGAAACAGAAGATGCTTCATTTTAAATTCACTGGTTAAAGGAAATTGGATTTAATAATTTATAAGCATGAACACATCCCTAGAAGGAACTTTTTAACAGGTAGGACAAAACAGCATATCTGGATTCAGGCTCCAAAAAAGGTCCAAATGTCAAAAATCAAACTGAAGTCCACAGTTAGGGAAAGATGATGTGCTCATTTTCTTTACTATGGGAGAAACTTATGCTTACATGCAAAGCATTTCAGTGAGCTATCACTTTTGTATCAAGCTTCTGAATGCTCCAAAAGCAGCTCAAGAAGAGCCTTTGTGTTCTCTGTTAAGTGACATTGCAAAATAATTGGCGAAAAAGAATTTCTTGAACAATTTTGCACTCAAGTTCTGCAGTATCAGATACATTTGTGATAGAACTTTCACCGGCACTGCAAACAGACAAAATATTCCACAGTAGAGATGAACAATATGAGTTATGACAACACTACAGATTTCACTGAAGCTGCGAGCCTGAAAAGAGAACAAAATAGGGTCTGAAAAAAAGAAATGCTCAGATTTGCAGTAAGAATTGGCTTTGTAGTAACAAACTTTCCCACCAGCTTTAAAAAGGAACCAAAACACACACCCTAAGCAGCTGCTGCACAGCCTTGGGGGTGGAGGGAGAAAGGAAGAAAATGCACTTCAAAAGGTAAAAGATTTTGCCAAGCACCAGAGAACCTCAGAGGCTCTCTAAATTTTCTTCACAAACAGGTGTTTAGACACTGCTCTCCAGTTTGCACTCCTCCTCTCTTCTTAGCTCCCATCTTCACCACATKTTTTTTTAATCTTTAATTTTTGTGGTAAGGAAAACTTCCAAAACAATAAACCAGAAAATTCCATGCTCCTTTCTAAACAGCCTGGAATTTCCACTAAACCATGATTTCTAAAAGGCTCGAAGGCTGGAACGTAGCCCAAAACACAGTGGTGGTGGTGGTGGTGAAGCGGACTGAAGCATCGCTAGATGCCAGCAAAACCTTTCTCTCCCTCCTTAGATCTTAGCTGCAAATGTTGCATATTCATGCTCTCACATGCATAGAAACCTTCCCTGTGAAGCAGATCAAGGTGAGAGTGGGAAGAGCAAGAACCCGCTTCACATAGTATGCCAAAGCCTCTTTGCCATGAAGCACCTATTTTAGTCCTACTGCACAAATGGCATGAAGAGCTTCCAGCTGTTACTGACCCTACCCATCACCCGGGATCATGAAAAAAATGTTTGCTCTCTGTGTTATGAGAGTGTGTGACTGTGTGTTCTTCAGAAAGCAAAACAAAGCAATCTCCTCTGTCATTTTATTTTACCACTTGGACTTCCCACAGACTCTTAGGAAGCCATTGGGGATTTGATAGCTATTTGACCCTTACCAATTTTTACTAGGCTTTTCCAACAGGGCAGTGTCAGAATCATGTTCACCACTCTGCCTAGAGGAGTCTCTTTTCCTTCTAAAAGTTTTGGGTTAAATTACATCTAATTGTTCCATGTCATATCTGGATAACAGTTGTACCAAATCAAAGAAACACCCCTGCAATTTTTGTTTTACATTGCTGCAGCCACCCTTCAAGGAACATGTGAATATGACTTTGCATTAGGGATGAGTCATGCTGCTTCAGTCTCTTTCATGGAGGATAGCGCTACATTTCCATACCAAACACAGGGGCAATGAGAGAGTAGCACAAGTGCAATGTAATGCTGTGTCTCAACACCTCCCGAGATCACTCCTCTTGTTTTATTATTACGTTTTTTATCTCTCACATAATAAAACACAAAATCTGCATACTGGAGCAGGGGGCTGCTTTGACACAGATTAAGATACAGCAGAGAAACATGGGTAATAAAAATCAATGAAGAGGCAAAATGAAAGGGTAAGGGGGAGGGGAAGAGAAGCACTAAGATCAGCATTCTTGCTCGCTTCTGGCAAAAGCGTTTTGTTGAGTTTCACATTAACCCGACATATTAACATTTCATGAGCGCATAAATATTTAATGGTGACACCACATATGCATATAATGTAAGGCAGAATTACAGCAATCAATAAGAATGCCAGAGAAATAGTTAAGGCACTGTGTATTGCTATACAGCAAATTAAATGGCAATTTGAGTAGTCAATATATAAAGTAGCTTCGGAATAAGCCTCATTCACACTCTGCAAGCATCCGTCTTTTAGCATTTGCTGTGCAAAATAAGGCAGAGCTGACATGTTACATTTCTGCAAAAAGTGAAGATGGAAGAGCCTTCACTACCTCTAAATATATGTAGGCAAATTTGACAGTTGCAGATACTAGTATCCTATAAGAAACAGCAATGGT
>NW_020450887.1:0-31734 GCF_003343035.1 Apteryx rowi | reverse complement strand
AAAAAAAAAAAAAAAAAAAAAAAAAAAGAGGCTCTTATAAATGCCCAAAGAGAAATCATTTCTAATCCTGGCAACAGATTTACAACATTCATTAGTATATTTGTAACATACTTTTCACGACTTAGCAACTCATATCCTATTCCAAAGTAAAATGCTATAAATACAGCTGATAAGGGTGTGATTTTAATGTTATTTCCTTGATCAATCTGGTTACAGAGGAGAAATAAGCAGAACGGACATGTTTGCTTAGTAAGCTGGTGAAAACTATAACAGGGAAAGAAACATAACACACAGCTCTAGACTGAAAATACTTGTGCATGCCTACAGTGTGTAATGCTGGCTTAATTCACATTTCTATCACAACAATTATTTTCCCAAGGAAAAGAAAGTAGCAAGGAAGTCAACAAGCCCACACAACCTTCATTCAAGTGGAGGTCTATCATTAATGCTCATGAAGTGGCTGCACCCTGTTATCTTTCTCCTCCTCTCCCTCACACGTCCCCAGCGAGCTCCAGATCCACCAGCCATTTCACAATCTGCAGGYACAGGAGCTAATTTTGCTCAGGGGAGCAAGTATTTCGAGGCAGCCTCCATGAACATGATGGGACAAGCCCAGCACTGAGACTAGCTTCCCTCCATCCTACCTCAGCTCTGGGATGCTTGACTGCCCTGTACTTTGATATTAGGTATCTACTGCAGCTGCTGCTTCTTTTATTCACTCTTTTTAGAGCTACAGAACTGGGAAGCCCCCATATGGAAACATGGCTTCTCGTACGCCGTTACAGACAAAATCAAAACCCATCTCACAATACACTAGTAGTAAATGCTGCATATAGTCTTCTCTCCCTCCCTGTTCCTTTGATCACTACTGTCCACTGCTATAATGCAGAGCAGAAAAAAACTGCAATTTGCAACACTCAACAGCAAATAAGGATTTTTAGGGAAAAGCAAAAACAAACAAAAAACAGAAAAATCTCAAGGAAAAAAAACAAAGTAAAAGAAAATTACCAAGAGAGCACAAACATGAGAAGTTTGAGTGAGAAAAGATACCAAAGAGCAAGACAGTACGGAGAGTTGGTGAGAAAACAGATGAAGTGAAAAAAGAACAGAAAAATCTATTGCAGCCCAGAAAATATGGGGGGAGGTGGAGGGAAAGAGAGAGAAAGAGACAGACAGAGAATGAGGACAGAGAATGAAATTGAATCACAAGAAGGAGGAGTTGAACTGACTGATAGATGAGGAGAAAGGAAGATGCTTAGAGTGTTTTTAAAATTTCAACTCCTTGCATTTTTAAGAAAGCCAATGTTAGTTATCCATTTTTTGGCATTTTTACAGATGAAACTTCGCAGCCTATTCAGGCATGTGAATTGGACAAACACTTGAAGTAGAATACAGATCTGTACAGTTTTATTTTTAATGCATCTAATGTAGATACTTCTCCTCTCTCATTTACGAACTCCTGTCATAAATGGAAGGGAAACATTTCCCAATTACCAAACAAAACCAAGGAGTAACCAGACAGAGAAATGAAGGCTTGGTATTGTTTCCCAAGGTAGACATTTCAGACAGGGCTGGTAAGCAACTGCTGACAGCTGAATTTTCTGGGGAATTGAGTTAGCAATATGAATTGCCTAAAACACCCTGTTTTCTCTGAAGCCAAAATCTTTTCAGCAAGCAGGAGGCAGCCCCCCAACATCCAATTGTCCAACAACACATTTCAAAAGGTACAGAAAGGAATATTCTTCCTTAGGAAATATGTTTGGTTCTTGTTTCTGAAAGCAAGATCTTATATACTTTCCATTGTATTATAATTAATGGTGYTCAGCATCACCCAAAGAACAGCCACCTTCTTTTACAATCTATGTACCAATGGCATGGACAATAATATAACAAATTCAAGTGTCATGCCAAGATCACAGAAGAATAACACAAAAGCTCGAGAAGCAGAGAAAACAAAATCAAAATACTAACTTCATGGTAGGAAAATTCAAATTGTTCCTTTATAATCTTCCACTGAATTATTCATTGAGTCTATCACTATCCCAGAAGCATAAAACAGACCTTCAGGGAGGCAATGGACTAAATGAAGTATTTTCCACATTTGACTACCATGGACTTAAAAATTTGCATCAGCTTCAAAAATGAAGCTTTTTCCTTCAACTGACAGCTAATGACTGACAAAGAACAGAGTTTTTAAAACAGGTATCATCTTCAGAAGCTTCCCCATCAAAAAACAGGAGGAAGAAACCACCAGACAATCTTCCTTCATTGGGAAAATCCACTTAGCCAATCCCTTAATCCTTTATATTAAAGATAAAATTGGCTCCCAGTACACGACCCCACAGAAATTGCAGATGTAATTTTTAGATTCCTGAACTATGAGCTTGGCACTAGAATAGAGATGCATTATGACTAGAAAGTAAATACAGAAAATAAAAGACTACAAGATCTACTATAACTGCAGCAATACTTATAATAAATCCCACAACAGACAATTCAACACACACTGCTGCACTATTACAAAGGAGCATTTCCCTACACCTACTTTATAGTCCTATCTAAAATGATCCTACATTAACAGAGGCTGAGTTTTCTAGCAGTCCACAGTAGGTTAATACCAAGAAGTTCAGAGAGTTGGTTAGTTAAGATGGTAAAAACCTCCCTAGGTCCAACACGAACAGTCTGGCAGCATTTTAATGCCAAAGAATTGCAGGGTTCCTCTTCCTTTTCTTGGCACTCTGCTTTACCTTTTCGTAAGCTTTCTTATCACTTATGGCAGGCTTCGCCATTCCTATTTCATTTAGATGCTTTCAGTAACTCCTCAGGAAGCAAACAGTAAGAAGGATATGCTTCCTGAGAAGGATAAGGGACTCTACTGCAGGCAGACTCAATTTCTATTTTCCTCTTCTCCATTTTGCTTCCCTCCCAAGGCAGCTTGTCATTTTTCTTAACTTCGATATCAGTGCTTCTAAGAGCCTTCCCTCGGCATCGTCCCTTCTAACCTCTTGTATTATCTCCCCTGTTTCATTTTCAATGTCCCATGCTTCCTCTCGCCTTTATCTCGGCCTTCCTTCATATTCCTGAGGCATAACAGAAATTATTTAAGGCAAAACTAAAACACCACAACATTTCTGTCTGCCTTCCTCGGAAAGGGACTGGAATTGCCATTTGTTAAGCCAAGACCAGAGGGAAGAGCTGGGGCCTATTACCGATGCTGGAACAGAAAAGGAAAGGAGCCACTGACGTGAGAAACTCAGCTAGGAAGACCGTGAGAAACTCAGCTAGGAAGCCATGCCTTATTTGAGAGAGACCTAATTTTACTGGACCACATTAAGGATCAGACACTAGGAGTCTGATGTGAGCCCCAAAGAGCAAAAAAGCATGAGCAAGAACTGGGGAATAACCAACATAGTGTGAAAAGTGCACTGCAGTCTGCTACTCTCAGTGAGAGCTACTAAGAGAAGGCATGGAGCCCAGGATATGGCTAAGCAGCCAGGAGACAACCTGATACACTCATACARAGGGGAAGGGAAAGGAAAAGCATTCCAATTTGAACACAAGCGGCCATGTAYCCTTCCTCCCTACACGCCCCATTCAAGTGTGAGAGGGCAATACTTCCCCTTCCTTGCTCTCTTAAGACAGAAGAGGATGGGAGGAACCTACAACACCTGCAGGATGTAGCAAGTTTCTGAATTCTTTCTTTTCTTCCATGGAGTGAGACAAGTCCCACCAGTGCCATAATATTATTGTGGTATTGGTATATTGCAAAAGCTTGAACCTTTATCTCTTATCAGTGAGACAGGCATTGTAATACCTCAGGACACAGAGTAAATGGGAAGAGCTCTGAGATGCCACAGCCACTCTTCTTCTTGCCCCATGTATACACATCTCGGAGTTTTGCAGGTGAAGGGACTGTGGTTCTACAAAGGCCGCACAAATCATCTTCCTATGCTCCCACTGCAACTCATGCTCTGATTCAAAACCTACCAAAGACAATAGCTAGACCCCTAACAACTTCTGGGTGCTTTGGATAAGGACCGCATTTTGCCAACAGCTCCCATACACATGGCAAGATTCAGTTGTGCCGTGAATGGTGAGAAGTGAGCTGAACAAACGTAGGGCTGCAACACTGTCATATGTCCCACAGCACGTATCAGATGGGGTTGTGCTAACAGGGGGTGCCACAGCTCTCTCACAATTCTCTTCTGCCCCCAGGATTAACCTGGCTCCATATTTACGCTGCAATCAGCCACTTCAGGCTTTGGTTTCTCTTCACTCAAGGGACCCCACCATGATTTTGCAGCTGATGACATGGGCTCCTGGATTAAAAACACAGGATTTCCCTGTATGTTGGCAGGGAAAGCAGAGACGTTGAACAAGGCTTAGGAAAAGATAAAAGGCAGGCAAAACATAAATTAGACATGAATAGAAGGCAGGAACAGAAAATAGGGGGAAAAAAAGGTAAAGAAAAAAGAAGGCAAGAACATGTTAACAGGCTGGGAACCACTGTGCTTAGACATTTAGGCCTAATGTATAAAACTGTATTCTCCCATGATACACAACAGGAAAACAAAAGCAACAGAGCTCACTTTTCTCTTCACCTTTAGCAGCAAAGAAATAAATTACATTCCTTTCCAATCATTTCTGGAGAAAAATAGCATGGCAGAAATCAGGCTCAGTTTTATTTCAGAAAGTGCTGAAATTATATGTTGGACTACTCATATCTGATGAGGCTAGAATGAGTAGGCACGAGGAGACTTTGTGAACTGGCGGAAGGATGTGTAGGCAGCCTCCTATACAACAACTGCATGGTTAGAAAGTACACGGCGCGCAGTCTGACTATGACTCAACCCATTAAAGTTCTGAAAGGTCTTTGCAGAATGTCAGCAGTCTTCCTGTCTGCATCACCGGGGCTCACAAACAGCACCTACTCCTCCACCATCACTTCTGATGGGTTCAAAAAAAAGAACCCCCTCCTCCATTACCCAAAAGTAGCAGCTCCAATAGCTGCTGTGGAAAAAAGTCTCTCTGCATCATGGCTCTGTGAGTAACTGCTTTTCCAGCTCAGCAGATGCAGGGGAAAGAGGGTGTTGTATTTCTGACCCTAAACTGGCTTTATTTTTCATTTTCAGGTAATCAAAACCACTATTGGCTTAGCTGAAGTTCCAACATTTTGTTTAGATTTGTAGCATTTTAATAGTATTTAAAATAAGTTTTAAAGATAAGACTGGAAAATTTAGAAACCTATCACTAAGTACCTTATATGTCATTCACAAAAATGTGGTAGCAATGGATCCATCATAAAAGACACCAAGGGATCAACAAGGCCAGTATTTAAATTTACAGCATGGATTTCAGCATTGTTTTCCCACCCTGTAGACAATATTTTATACTGTTTACAAATTTCATAATTAATATTTAACAAATATTTGCATGAAATATATTTTAAAAAGTCATGGGCAAAGGGAAAAAAAAAACAAACTTCTCCTCTACAGATGAGGGAGTCAAATTCCAGGCTACAGTAACATGATTTCTTTGCAAGGAATACCTATTCTCCCTACGTGTATAAAGAGCCTACTCATCTAATGAATGATACAGAATTGGGCATAAGCTTGGGTAGCCAGCTAAGCTGAATCTAAACAAATGGATAGTCAATACTCATAACTGGAGCCACTTAGTTTTTTTGTGGTTTTTGCCAAAAGAACCAATCTCTCATGGAACAAGCTTAAAGAAAAGGAAGAGACAGAATAATTGTCTTCTCAAGACACAATCTGCCCTCAAAAAAGCAGAGGCCTGTTAGAATATGGCTGATCATAAACCTGTAAGAAAAATGCAGACAGATCACCAACTTGTCAATCATCAAAAGCAGATTCAGACGAATGAGATATGTGGTCACCACCATGGACAATGTAGTATAGGGCTTCTCTATGACACAGTTGACTTACTGTGAAGAACAATAACCTGTAATAAAAATCCTACACTCCCACTCTGCTGAAGGTTCTTCATTATATTTAGATGCCTGTGAGAAAAGCATAAAATAAGAAAATATTTCAATGGTTGCACATTAAAAGATAGATTCAGTTTACCCAATGGCATCTTCTCTTTCTACCCCAATATTGTTAATTTAGCCAAGATCCAAGACGAATAGCAGTGCACTCACAACTGGAGGAGTAGCTTTGATTTTGCTGCCTCCTATCCAGAATACCTGGACGAACAGTAGAGGCCAACTGCACATTTAGAGGTCAACTTATCAAAACTGCAAAGTTAGTATTTCCTTAGAAGCATCTGAGGCAGAAATCGGGCAGCTTTAAACACAGGCCAACAAATAGCTATCAAATTCTTCTGGGTTACAAATAAAGCATTTGCTCCATTTTGTTCCTTCTAGCTTGAACTCTATAACAAATTAAGTAAATCTCATTATTTTACATCAATACTGGCAATCACTGAAGTGCACACACACAAAAATGAAAAAAAACACCCATGCAAGTGAATAACACCTACATAGAAGCACATATGCATATAAAATATCGGCTTCATATATTTATACCTCCCTCTCTATTGTATCTTGAAACCAAAATTGCTCTAAATAAAATCTTGTACCATGAATTCCCAAAGAAGTCAACAACAAAGCACCAATAAATCGAGGTACTAATAGCAACGATGACATAGGATTTCCATGGAAAGGTTTTTCTGCAGACCCTTTTAATACTCAGGAAAATTTCAAAGGCAAATTGCTACAAGTCACCAAAAAGAAAATCTCAAGATGTCTGCATTGAATAAAGTCTGTTTTAAATGGTAACTTAAAATTTTATTTTTAAAATTAGTAGAACTTGAAGCTGAAGTAGTTCTGGAAAGGAGAAAATAGGAGCTGGGGGGAAAACTTATCTGCTCCAAAAGAACAAAAAAAGATTATCTGTCACAAAGTTTTATTCCAATCATTTTCTTCACTGTTAACTTTAATTATACACTCTGACTGTCCTGTAATTATGTAGCTTGGGAAATTGCCAATTTTTCCTGTGGAAACTTTTAAAATTTCTTGCAAAGATTCGGTTTTAATTCTATCAATGCATTCCACGTACTATATGTCACCACCTTTTAAAAGCAGAGCCTGTGAGGATAGCAATTATTTAAGTGAAATATGAAAAAAATGCTGTGCACTTTATATTTAAGTCACTGATAGCACCAAACAATAGCAAAGAAAAGCTAACTCAATGGGAAACTAATTCAACAAGAAACTTTATTTTTTAATCAATACGATAGCTAAGGATAAAGAAAACCATGGGGTTTTTCCTTCACTAAACAGCCTTTCTTCTTGAAGCCCCAGTCATATTAAATGGTAAACAGACAGTGAGACTCAAAAACAACTAATTCAAAGTCCAAATAAAGAAAAATAACACTGTTTCTCTGAAAGGAAAAGGAAGACAGCATGTAAAGAAAACTTATACTGTAATTTCAGGAACAGGCATACAGCAGGAAAAAGAGGAATAATAGAAATGGATTGTGGGAAAGTAGATATGAATCAAAAGGGAGAAAAGGTTTGGTTATTTTTGTTTCCTTCTCTGCAGTGTAACACCCCATGTTTTCATCTGAAATGCTTTCCTTTTTTCCAAAATGCACAGTTACCCATCTGCTCCACTGCCTTCATGCGCATGCTCTTCAACACATCGCAATAGCATTTACTATTACTATGAATTCTTTGTTTGGTGCTTGTCTTCAGAGCCCCATCGCCCCCAGCTGAAGGGCACTTCAGCTTCAGACACCCTTCCCACCTAATTAATCCATTTATTAGGCACATTAATTCAAAATAGAATGATTTATGAGGGGGAGAACAAGAAAGAAAAATGGAGATTACTGAAAAGACTGGATAAGGAGAGGTTAGAAGGGAAGGCGGGCAATAAGTAATATAAGAAGATACATTACAAAGGGCCATGCAGCAGGGGCATCCTAACAAAGTGGCAGGTCAGAGTGCAGTGATTTGTACTGCCCATTAAATGAGGTACTGAGGGTACACTCAGCATAGCAGTCATGATTTCCTGATAGTGTCTTCTCTTAATATACCACATTCTGTCAGGAAAAGCTTTATATTTTCCAGGTTCATTTCACACCAATTCTGGTTTCCAATCTAAATTTTTAAATATTCCACAGCACAGATATTATCTCATTTGGGGCCTTAGGAATTAACCCCATGGCACAGCAGTTAACTGTACTGCAAAATGACAAGCTGAAAATAATTTCTCTTCCTACAAGGCAAACTGTCTCCTAGTCTCAACTGTGGGGAAAAAAAGAGAAGAGCTCCTGTCAAACAAGTTGCTCAGTATGCGAGTATTACTTGTCTGCATCTCTAACAGTTTCTTGCAGAGCTTCACCTCAACCAGAGAGGGTATTTTAATTTGGGTATGGGAGTTGAAGCATATCTGAACAGATAAGAAAGTAGGTGTTTTTTGTGATCAAAGGCTAGCAGTGCTCTAGGAGTTGCGCAGTGCCTTTCATCTCCGGAGTTCAGCGCGCTGCTAGCACAACCAGGCGGAGAGCCATGGATGACTGAGTTACCATGCCAGTGACTCCAAAATAAGCACCATGCAGGGCTCAGGAGAGACGGGTAATCTAATGCATACCCAGGTGCATTAACAGTTCCTGAAGCAACTTTGGGCAAGTAATTTAATCCAGCTGTGCCTCAGTATGGCACTTCTATTGTACATGGATACAGGTACTCTTTTTCAAGTGGGAAATACATGGGCACTCAAACAGTCTCAGGAACTATTCAAGAATGAAGACAGACATCTCAAAATAACACCAAAGCCCCTCAGATCAGTAGCGCAGTAGCAAAAATATTATACTGGAGAAACAAAATTGAGTCAGGACCCAAGTCCCTTTTAAATAGTGCTTAATTATACGCAACACTGAACTCAATTTTTAAGACAGCACTTGCAACATGAAGATTAAAAATACAAAAAAATTGAGAGATGACAATGAAAGTTCTCATTCAACAGAATTTCTGCCCTCTTTGAAGTCTTTCAGACCTCTTAAAAATATCTCTCTCATATGGGAGCACTGGCTACTCTCTGTGGTGCCCCACTATTCTTAAAAGAAGCCTATGGAGAAGCACGACCCAGATCTTACCAAATTTCAAGGAGGAGAACAAGCATCCAAGTCTCTTTTTATAAACAAAAATTACAATTCAGTACAGTTTTTCTAGTAAAAATACTCACTGCCCAGTATATAAATAACCCKAACTTCAGGAATTTATAGTGTTTAAAAAACATTTGCTGTATTGCATGCTAACACAGTTTTATTTAATAGTTATTGCTAGATTCAGGCTGAGATAGAAAGATATATTTGAAGGGCAAACCTGATACTCCTGTGGTCTTCTACTATGTCCATGGGTCACCCTGGCCTGGATATCACAGTACACCCTTTACAAACCTCTTGCAGCCTTGACACTCTCCTGCTTTAAGCAAAAACTAGACAATACTGCATATCAACTTAAGAGTTCATTCTTTTTTAGTAGAAATGAATGGTGTGCCTACTGTCTCCTTGTTATATACTATTTGCTTTAAGCAAGTCTGCATGTGCCCACTTTTCTTATGGAGTTTAACCATCCCAACTGTCTCAGAACTCTGACTTTCTGGACTCCTCAAGTATTGATTTCTTATCCTCTCTTCCCATATGTGCTAGACATATTTGCCATGTGCAAACCTTCAATTTCAATAAAGGTGAGGAAAAGCTGGTCTATTCAGGTGCACGTATTATTTTGCTGCATGCTTCTTCATGTAAGGAAGCAACATATAACTTGTTTCAAACTACCCTTGAAATAACAAATGTAGGAGGAGGAGTGGGCAGGAGCAGGAACAGGGTGCACAAGTGAATCATAATTCTTTCCTATTTGTCTACAAGTGTTACATCAGCTACAAAAGTAATTTTAGCGGGAGCATCTTAATTCTCAGGATACTGCCAATACAGTCAGTTATCAAGGTATTTCCTAGTCAAAGTCTCCTTTCCTCAGAAAAGTTAGTTTTTAGTAGTCTTAGAGGAGGGTAGAAAATTCTGTGCAATTATTCATTTCTGATTTTATGAACACTCTTCACACATCCAAAAAAAGGCACAAGCTCACTTCCCTTCTTTTTGCAGGCCTAAGCAAAAAGTAGCATGGCTTCTGTAATATTTTACTGAGACAGGCAATGACAGACTATGCAGTTGCACTGCATCTTCCCAAAGCTTTTACAGACATGTCATGTTTTAATGTTTTATGGTTTGCTTGTCTAGAGTTCATTGTTGTTAATGGCATCATGATTTTGAACTTTCTCTTGGAAGGGAACCGTAAACAGGCTATCATCAATGTGAACAGGGAACTGCACAGATCTGGAAAGGGAGAAGACACCTTACCCGTATATAAGCATCCTGGTGATGTTTAGCGAAGTACAGCATATTGTCGAGGGCTAGCATTCCTGGAGGGGTCTGCGTAAAATCCATTGCTGGGTTTACATGATTCTGCAAAAAGATAGTAAGATCACTCCATCAGTATCTTCACAAAAGCTATCAGCTCCCCAACATTTTACGTGCATCATGTCACCATGCTGCTGCCAAAAAAAATCTGGCAATACAGCTCTTTTTGCTGAGCAGAAAACACACAACAAGGAAGTGGCCCATACCCCAAAGAAACATTAAGCCAAATACCAAACCTCTGTGGTTGTTGTATTAGTTATTCAGTTCTGTAACTACAGGCTGGAGTTTTTAAAAAGTTGAGTGCCCTAGAAGCACAGGTACCTTAGGTCTGTCACAGCAGAGAGACTCATAGGTTGTACCAGAGACTAAAAGTACCTTTTACTTGAAAATGCAAACAAAGAGCCACCAAAACACTTATCCATAAAACTGCTATTGAACTATAAAAAAAAACAACCCACAAACAAACACGAAAAGGAGAAAAAGCTGCTAAATTCAAAAGCTGTATTAAACCTGCTGGATCTTGTGAACCCTGAACGCAAAGGGTCACAGACAGGAGTGTACAAAATCAGACTCACCTTGGAGAAGTCAGATAAGTTTTTCTTATGTTCTGAATCTATGAATTTCAAGTATGAAATTAATGAATGAGCATACCAAACATTGCTCAAACTCGCCAGCTTCCACACCCAGCTACAAATTTCAAATGTTCAGTTTCACAATTTAGATGAAAAAAAACACACTTGCTCAAAATATTCATTAACCCAGACAGTCTTTTGATGAATGTACATTTGAATAAGTTTTGCGTAGTTTGAATTTTGGATGTGAACATTTGCCCAACCACGGGCAGGCTCTTAAGAAATATAGAAGCTGCTCAGAAAAAGGAAGACCCAGGGGTATGACTCCATCAAAAAAGCTTATCTTCTGCTACACTCTTATCAGAATCTCCTTTTCAATGTCTCCAGCTCCAGTCATCATTCTGACACAGGAAGATTTCCCTTGTCACTTAGCAATGGCATTTCTATTCTGCAAAACCCAGCTGAGAGAAACTTTAAAAGTGCATTTAGTATCAGAAAACTGACTATGTAACAACGGCAAAGATCACCTCAGATTTCTTCCTCCATCAGTCTGTTTCTTTTGTGTACTCAGGGTTTGATCCACCCACCTCACTGACAAAAACATGTTTTTACTACTTTTCCTCTTGTTGATTTTGCCAGGCCAAAAAGCTGCAGAAAAGTGAGACGAGATTCTACTCTCTCTTGCCTGTCTTATTTTTAGATGTATGACAGATGTTGGTTTTAACCTGTCAACAATTCATATTCACATAAAAGATCACAAATACTAGAAAAAGAAAATTACACATTAAAATGACCACTGCCACTTTAAAAGCAGAAAAAGGATTTGGGATGAAGATAGCGTGTGTAAGCTGTTCATTTTACATCTGTGGTTTAGGCAAACTGACATACAAACAATACGATCTTAGGCTCACCACTCTGCAATGGGGAATCAAGAGGATATTTCAAATCCTAGGTTTTATGGGGTAATACCTATGCAACTGTCTTTGGAAGGAAGGAAAACAGTACATAGTACAAGGGCAGTAGTCTAAGCAGAAAACAAAGCTTATAGAATTGATTACATTTTCCAAAAACTCATCATCTTTTACTTAAAAAACAAAAAACAAACAAAACCTGCTTTCATCTATTCATCTAAATGGAGAACAAAAATCCTTCAAAAATCTTCATGGCTATTTCTCCAACTCAACCCTCCTTCCACCACATGTGATACATTTATCAGTCAAAACACTCAATCAGTACAAGACTGTTTCACACAGATCACAAGCCCAGCAAACTTCAGCTTCTGAGGTGAGATAACAGAAGAGAAAACTTCCCTTCCTGCCATCTTCAAGCATTCCAGAAAGTGCATCTTCTGCAAGGCTGGGTCTGGCGGACACACAAATACCCTGCAATACCCAGTCTTTTTAAGGCAACATCTTAGTAGGCCCTTCTACGCACTTGAAACATTCTTCATTTTGGGCATAACAAAGTACAAGCCCTGGATGGGGAATACCACTTGATACTTAGCCCCATCATGAGCCCTCAAAATTGAAAGGTAGGGGGAGAGAAAGCAGGAGGGGAAATTGTGCCCTGAAAAATTGAGTTCCATTTCCTTGGAAAAACTCCTGAGAAGCTGTCAAGAGGGGTCCACACAGCACCAATTGTACAATGCCTCTTCCAAGTGGGACTTCATTATAGGGCTGCACATACTCTCCTCTCTTCATCCCCAGGCTTCAGAGCAGACAGAATATACTCGGACAAATACCTGGCAAGTAGGGAGTATCAACACCCAGCCACCTTTCTCCAGCTGTTCAGCTATGAGCACTCATTTTACTGGTATTTATAAACAATATTAAAATACAAGCAGAATATTGAAATAAAAGCTAACCCACCATTGCCTAAATAGTTCTTTTCTTCAACCCATTCTACAATGTCAAGTTAGGTAGAAATTTCAACACAAAGCAGTAGGAGCAAGAGAAATCTCGTATTTAGTAACAATAGTTCATTTTGCCTTTTACCACTGCTTAGTTCTACCTGTTCAATCAAAAAAGCCATCACCACCACCTATTATTTTTTTCCTGAGTCAAGCCTATATAGCCAGCTACTTTTGTCTGGTTTTAGGGTTTTTTTCACTTTTGATACCAGGATAACTGGGGCTTGATCTTCAGCTCTGTTAAGTCATAAATAATTATGCCAGCTGACAATAGCCAAGGATTGAAGACAGAAGTATGGCAGGTGTGAAACAATACATTATCTTCAATTATTCTTCCAAACCAAAAGAAATGCCAGCTGCTTTGCTTCCTTCTTTCTCCCTCCCTCCCCTAAAAATCATCCTTTTCTCAACATGTTGAATGCTTGTGGTTGAAATATTAGCTTATTGAGAGTGGGCTCAGAAATGAGATACAAAGCTAAATTATCTAAAATGCTGTAGTGAATAATTTAAAAGTATGCAAACACCCCCACCTACAATATAATTTATTAAATATATGGAACACAACACTTCAGGCATATTAGCGTCATCTGTTTAGTATAAAGTCTACTGCATATTTCTCTTTATCAAAAGCCAATAATAAAAAAATACTAAGGGAACAGATTTGTTACCTACAGTTTTTTAAATAAATTTTAATTTTTTTCCATTAGACTGAATAATATCCATGCATCTTTCAGCTTCAGCATCTGAGCAGTATTTAACAGCTTATGCTCTGATATTGTATATGTTAACAAAACAAACTCTTGATGGTTTTTGGTAGGCAGCTTAGTAGGTACTGTGGAAATGAAAATTTTGTCTTTTGCATGAGATGCAAATCCAAAATGATGTCTGCTTATGCCATAAAAAAAAACATGGCATGTTCCATACGATTACAGTTATTCTGAGTAAATTTCWGTGCAGTAATTATGTTCTGACAATCCAGCATTCTCATACAGTCCTAGTGGCATAAAGCATGCTTCACTCTCTGGCCTGAATGGCTCTACTGTCTTATTCTTGGCTTTTAAGGCAATCTCAGAGAGATATATAGATTTCAGTGGTAAAAAGACATGTCCTTACGCTGAGATGCTTAATTACAATAATTGTGCACTGTCTGTAGATAACTGCTAATGGAATAAGCACTAGTTCCTTATATAATACCCAACAACAGTATCTTCCACATGAATATGCTGAAGCACGGAAACCATTTATTTCCCTGCATACACAGCCTACTACAGAATAAACGTCTCTTATTTTTGTCTTGACAGATATTGACAGCCTGTCATGGATTCTGCAGCAGTGCTACATTCAGCTCTGTAAATCTGTTATGTTAATTTGTCCCGAAAGCTGCTGCAGTAGGTGCTAGACCCTGTAATCGCTGTGCTACACAGCAAGAGCAACCTTGTAGTTTCCCAACCCCTAAGCAGCTTGGGGCAAACTCTCTTCTGTACATCTCCCTTCTGGAGGTTTGTATTACAAAAACACTAGAGAAGTTCCCAGGTAGGAACTGGCATTGAAAAAGCACTGGCAATAAAACAGCTTCAGAACATCTGAAGAACTTTGGGGTAGAGTCCAATTTAAATGGTGTCGATCTAAAATGAACTCCCTCAAAGACAGTAATATTTTATCTACAGAAAAGCGACAATCTGTCTACAAAGGTAGTACAATTGATCACTTTCTCCTAGCTTGAATTACAGGTACTTACTCATTTTCCTCTTTCTTCTAAATCCAAACCACTGTTTGCAGACAAGGAAGGAAAACAAATTAGTCACCTGGTTCTACATCATYGAAGTACCTATGCCAAAAGCTTCCTTAGGTCAAATGAGAAAATTACAGTAGTACATACATGGATGTTTGCTCAGGAAGAACTTAGAACCAAGAGGGCAGGAATGCTTTAAATTATACTTACAGTAAATTATGAATCGACAAACTTATGTCAGAAGTATCAATGAACACACAACTTCACCATTTAGCTCTTCTCTAACTACTCCCAAAGTTTTGCACACAAAATGTTTCCATCTGTTCATTCACACAGGAATTACAAATATGAAAAAATGCTACATAAAAAAACATTTGTGAAGAGGTAGTCAGCTAAAATTCATAATGAGGAAATAATCTTATCTTTTTATTTAACAGCACTGTATTCAAAGAGATCAGGCACACAACTTTCACCATTCAGTTTAATGAGATACAACAACGACTTGGGAATTTTTAACCTCTATACATTCAAGGAAAGCAAGAAATAACAAACAGATTTGTCATTGATAATTCTCTGAAAATGCAAATATGCATTTCTGTCTTCCAAAGCTGATTTTTTGATTTTCCAATGTGACTCTAGAACAGAATGAAAATTTACCTGGAGTATTCCCGAATTAAAACAAAGGAACAAAAACAAAAACAACAATAACAAAAACCGAGAACGTATCTTGAGTCAGATATCTCTAAGCTCAGCAATCTTTTAAGAATATGCACAAAATCTTTTAAGATACATTTAGCATGAGTCATTTCAATTACATGCGCGCACACACACACACCCCTCCATCCTCCATATAAAGAATACCACTATATTTCTACTGGATATAGTTTTCGAAGACTTACAAATTATGTTTGCACATTCGCACGGGGCGGTAGTTTTCTTTTAAGTAAAATATTTCTAGCTTTTTCCAGGTTCAAGTTCCAGCAAATATTTAGCCAGGAATGCTCTACCAGCATTAGTATATTTTGTCGTATTTTTATGACTGATATGCAGACTATTAATATATATTGCAAAGCTTATCTCCTTGCAAATAAAAATCGCTTGAATCTAACTAAAATATTAAGCAGTCTTTCTGAATAAAGTCTGAACGCATCAATACAAAACTGACCTTCTCAGTACTAAAGTCTTCACTATCTGGACATCATTTGCCTTTTGAAAAAAATAAAAATTTTCAAAATCTGACTACTGTACTTCCTTGATTCACTGAGCTATCATGTAATCAAATGTAAATCATCACAGCTTCACATAAGTCACCACTGGAAGCATGTCCCAGTCATTCTTCCTGAATGGATGCTATGCTGTGGTGATCAAGGTTGCAAAAATCTGAATGTTATGGTGGCATAGTTAAGTCTGTTGAAATTATCAGATAAAACATAAACAGGGCATGTCAAGGACAAGCACTGCATATTTTATGACTTGAATAAATTACACTTCTTAAGCAAGACTTAAAGCTCTTCAGTAAACCTTGTTCAGCTATACCTATATTTTATATTACAGCTTTACAAATGCAGAGAGTTAACGCTGTAGATCCCAAGATCTTAAGCCCTAAGGACAATGACAATAGTTTGGAAACCAAGAAGAATCTAAAATGAGTGCTGTGACACTGAGGGGCCACATCTTGTCCAAAACAGGACAATTAAAAACCACCTGTTAGGTTTTATGTTGGTTAACAATGAGTGATTTTTCATGTTGGATAGATGCTTAGCAGTTCACACAGACTGCTGACTTTTTTAAAAAACACTTTCAAAAAATGTTTTTGTGAAAACAAATGTATCCAGTGACTATGGGTTATGCACTCTCTCAGTGATGTTTAAATTGAATAAGTGGGACATGGTCATTACAACTACATTTTTCAGTGTGGGAATTTTTTTTTTTTTTAACCAAATATCTCAGTATCTACTAAGTTTATTAGAGTGACTGAATACGCAGACAAGCATCCACTTACAGATCAAGGTAGGTTGCATCAAGAAATTAAAACCATGCTAGTTCACTGCTATTCCACACTTGAGATTACCAGTCCATTTAATAGCCACATCAGTGGAACCCATAAAACTTGTAGTCTCACAAATTTTAGGCAAAGTCAGTCTGCTTAAATGGAATTACTGTTGGACACGGTGTGAACTAATCCAGTCAGCTTTCACTGGAGTGAATAAGGGACTGTTCAGACAACACCAGCTCTTTCAAAATCATAATGTAAGCATAATACTGAAGTCCTGGCCAACAAGCAATTTTTATATCATTTAAAGCACAGTGGTCAAGAAGCATACCAGGATAAACTAGAACAGTGTTCCCCTCCTAAAGAGAAACAGTGATATCAATATAGGCCTTTTCATGTCCTTGGAACTTTTCAGGAGATTGACTGCTTTAATTTTACCGGTGTCATTAAAGCAGTTTGCCTTTTCTACATAGACAGAATATAAGGTACGAATTCTCATCCTGCCCAGCAAAATAATCAGGCTAACAAGACAACAGTGATGTGAGAAAACAGTATGAACAGTGTTAGCAGAAACAGCAAAAAAAAAAAAAATCTAAACTTTAATCTGTTTATTTGCAACATTTAAGTGTTTTTAAGAAAGTGGAAGTCAAACAGCACAATCAAAATCTACAGTGGTTATATGTAATCTGAGTAGATCTGAATAATTTATACATTCGATAGGATTTGGAAACAAAGATAAAATCATTGTTCCTAAGTCTGATTTATGGATGAAAAGCCTTTCTGGAGTTCATGTAAGCTTACCGTCTGCTATGGTCACTGACTTTTGCTCATTATTTAAGGGTACTGGCTGACAGCACTCACATCTTGGTATAAAAACATTAATGGTCCTGGCTGACGCTTCTTCACAGACTATTTAAGGAGAAATTCAGAGCTCTCCAACAGGCATTTCATATGAAAGTTAAGGGAATGATACAAAATAATAAACAGGTGTACATAAATATATCTTTTAGCTTATGCCCAAAACATACGAGTTGCATAGCCTATCAACAAGAAGAAAGAGGATCTCTAGTCTTTTTTATTAAATAAAAGGTTCAAAACCAAGTTCCACCAAATCCTGGGCTGCATGTGTCAGCCTTCTAAGCATAAGACTACCAAGGGAGTATCTTTTTAATTGTTTTAGTTACACTTCAGGCAATTTTATCTAAACTTACACTTTTGGATATAATGTTTGCCTTTGTAATTAAGGCTCACTAATTGAAACACCTTTCAGTGGTGTCTTCCTTTAATGAAAATGAAGACAGATTACCTAAATTGTAAAGAACCTATTTGAGTAAAATCAGGGCAAAAATAATCATTAGAATTTTCCTGAGGACGTGTATCTACAGGGAACCCACATGGGAAGCAGACAGCTTAATTGCTACAGTTGCCTTCCCTGCACATCAAAAGTAAATTGGGAAAATTTTTGCCCTCCTTTTAGACATTTCTGCAGAAAGGCTTTATGTTTTTCTGTGTCAAGCAAGCCAGCTAAAACTGCTGTCATGTGCAGAAGGAAAGGGTCAGGCGGTGTTTAATTCAAATAAAAGTTCAGAGAGATGTCAGCCCTGTGTTTGAGAAAACTCCACTTCAAAATGAATCAGCTATGTGAATTTATTGGCTGCTGGGGAGACAGATACAGCAGCTGTCAAAATTCAACACTAGTCAACCCAGCTGAAATGCCATCCTGGGCTAGACACGTAGACCCACAGTCCTACGGGTAAAAAAGACTGCTGCCACTACAAAACTATGTGGTTCACACATTGCCACTTATTTTATTGTCTGTGACCATGTCAAGCTAACTACTAAGCTAACTACGGAAGACAAGCCAAAAACTAATCTACAGGAAAAAATTGTCAACATCTATGGTGTTTTAACTGCCTTTGAACTTACGTCGCTATATACAAAATTACTATCTCTACAGTCAAATCTTTCCCCTGCTTGAGTATAAACAGCCAAACCTTGTAGACACCAAAGAGAAGGGTGTGGAAAAAAGGGCCAACCCACTCTTAGGACCTTTGAGAAGTCCACACTTTTGTCCTAAGTCAGCAAAGGCCTATGCCCATCCTGTAGCATCCTTCATCTGCTCTCAGCAGTGAGGTGGTAAATAAGCCCCTGCATTCATTTACAGGAGAGTTTCAGTTCACCTGACTTTCATTTTTCTTTGCCTCCCTCTACAGAAATATGAAGAGCTTGGGACTAGAGCTGCGCTCTACAAAATGCATATACCTTTTGCATGTCTTGGACATTTCTCTGCTATACCTCCAGTTTCCTCTAGAAAGCAGAAAGAGGATGGGAGTTGCACCAGAATGTAGCAAGATAAAAAAAATACATATTTTTAAAAAATTTAAAGAATGCATACCATTATCTTTTTATACAGGGGCTTCATAACAAGCGGACTATATGGAACAACCAAAAGATTCAGAATTTAGACATGAAGGTGTTTTTGATTAGAAGAAAAAAATACAGCCATTTACAAATGAGCCTCTCTTCTCCCCATATTCTTTTTTTACAGGCCTGAGTTCATGAAATCCCATACTCAAAGAGAATCTTTTACCCAGACTGCAATTCCTCATAACTGAAGAAAATCCAAATACTTTGAACTACGTTTTTTTACAGTCCTTTGAATTTTACAAGAGGCAGTAAAGCATGAGGAGTGAAAGGAAGGGGGAGCAGTGATAGGTATATGTTCAATAACATACACATCTGTTTGCACACATGTATGCACACACTGGAAAACTGCACAGGCTTAAATAAGAAAAATTAGTATTTATGGTAATTCAGTGTAAATTGAATTTACAGTGTTCCACAACACAAGCATTACTTCATTACTCAGCGAGGGTTTGGTGTGGAATCAGCTACTAAAATCAAGCCTTGTGAAAGAGACAGAGCCAGCAGAGAGATGTCATTACRCGTGACCAGCTTTTGGGGGACCGATTCTTCGTCTTAACTCTTCTGTGGGCAAATTCTGCGGGATGTGCAGTACATCGTATCTAGAGAAAGATGTCCAAGATTCGTCTCCTAAGACAAGGGGTTAGAAAACAATTAGCAGTAAAAGAACCCTTCTGTTATGATACACAGATGAGCTACTTGAGACCAACTACACATCCAAGTCCATGTAGCTTGCCTGCCCCCATGAGATAACTGTGATGTACGTAGGAAGTGAGGGGCAAAGAAGAAAACAACATCCTGAAATCACAGACAGTATATAAAAAACAAAAGGGACATATACAAGAAACACAATGTTCTATAGTCCCTAATTTTGCATTAGTGCATTTATATTTGTTAATGGATTTTCTTCAGAGGTGGCACCCATTTTTTTTAATCAAGAGGAGTTTAAGATTTTTATCATACAATTTCACATTTAAAATTATTGGAAAAGGTATAAAAATATAAAATTACTTTTAGTCTGTCTGCAAAAGAATAGATCTTAATCTGTCATTAAGAAACTGATTTAAAGGATGGATCTTTCCACTAATAATCATAGTAATCATTAAAAAAAAAATCAAATAAAACATTAGAGAAAAAAAATCAAAGCACAAAAAGATCGGAATTACACAGAGTTAGTTCATTTCAATAGAAATATGACCACAGATATTTCATTCTGAGTAGTTTTAACTTCATTTTTAACAAGATAATAAAAAGGTCAAAGATTGGAAGCTCATCAAAACGTGATTTTTTTTTTTTTTTTAAACAGGGCTTCTCAAAAAAAGGGACATTAAACTGAAGTGAAATGATCTGTTCTTCTCTGGAAGAACTAAAAGCTAAGAGGAATTTTGCCATACATGGTGAAAGACTGGTTTATTCATTTCAACAATGTGCAAATTGTTAGATGCCCATAGCTTCTCACAAACAATTTTCCTAAATTGCATGCAGCTGCATGGTAAACAAAAACAATGGCTTTAACATATGGATTTGCTGGCCCCAGTTCTTGGTCAGATAACAATGCAGCTGACCTTGGTGCCTCGTTCTGAGCAATCATTGCCTCAATCCAACAGTACCAATTCGATAGTTCCTCTAAGACACAGGTATCATTCATTGTGCAGTTCATAAGGTCAGACTTCCCTGCTCACAAACTGACTTATTTCTGTTAACAGAGTTTCTCATGTTTTCTCCCAGCCATCTGAAATCTCCTGCCTCCGAACAGTAGTAATTCCCTTGCATCCTTCTCATAGCGCTCAGGGCCAGCAGACAGATGTTTGATATGAAGAAAGATGCATTATGTTTGCTTGAATTTACTGATCAATTCATGGTTTCCATCACCCAACTTTGTTTGGTCATTCTCCAGATGTTCATTCAATATCGCAAACACATTTGGGGGAAAACCTCTGATGTCACCTGGTAACTCCAACTGCCCCGGTGGCAAGGGCAAGACTGCTCTCCCTTGGAGGTCACACCTTGCCCCATTCTCACCAGCTCTGTCCCACTCATGCACAGGGCAAGGCAGGTGATGAAGCTGCCCCCTGCTTTTGCTCACCAGACATCTACCCACGCTTCCATACAGCACTGCTGGAAATCACTCAGGACTCAGCGAGGCAGGTTTGTGGACCAGCCACTAACCCTACGGGCTACTCTCCAAGTTATACCAGAAAAGATCATCTTCCACAGCTACATGTTAAGCTTGAAGGACCGAGCAAATTTAAGAGACAACAACGCTGAGACTGAAGTTTCAGCATGAATTCTGCTGACTTAATTCCAAACCTTCGCATGCAGCACAAAAAGTGCAGCAGTCCTATTTAAAACTCTGTCTCATTACTCCACAACCTAACACCAAATATGTGGCATGATATTACACTGTGGAATACTTTGTTTATGCCAAACAGTGCTGGCATAAAGAAAGAATAGAGCAAAAGAAYAGAGTAGGTTGCACGCTATCTCCTGACAGCACAGGACACAGAGGAGCTATGAACATAAGCTTGCAGAGCACCTCAAGGATTTCCATATTTCTCCCATTTAGGCTTGGAAACCCACAGTGATGTTTCTTTTGCTCACACTGCCAAACTTCAGCCACATTCTGCAAATCAAGCCTAGGTCTTTCTGATTAGATGTTCAACTACATTTAAAAATCTCTCATCTTTAACAGATTTGCAGAGGCTGTAGGAAAAAAAAATCCAGATAGCAAGAAAGCATCCTCAAGACAGAGTCTAAGCAAGACTGATACAAGTTGAGACAACAGTACAAACTAATATTTCAAAAGGAAAAAATACGCCATCATTAAGCAACAGGACAAAAAGAAATTGTGCTTACACCATACTTTCTAACAAACTGTAACATGCAAGCCAAATTCAGTAACTTTTTCCCCCCCAAGAGATATCATTTAGCCCAAACAACAAACATCTGCTGGCATTCAACTAAGAAATGGGAACTTGCAGCCAAAAAGAGTGGTTCCTACTATTTCTAAGGCTGAAAAGAATCTGTAATCATGCAAGTCAACAGCTTTTGTGAGCAACCTTCATATGCTATGAAGCTAGTGCCCTCTATTGTATGGTATTACAAATTAGCCAGCAGCTTTCCTTTACAATGAGGTTCATCTGTACTCCAAATAACATTAAGCCATATAAATACAGTAAATCAATAATTTATATCCTAAGATGAACAAAAAAAATCATTAAAAGAAAGCAATCCTAACAGGCATTCAGTATTACTGTAAGAAAATAAAAATCAAAGTATTCACTTAGAAAATAGTGTGTGATGCTACAACACAGAACTGCATAAAAATCTAACAAAATTAAGATAACACTTTGTTTTTCATACAGTGAAGAGATGTGTTTTTAAATATTAAATTTAAAAAATCCCTTTTTTTGGGGGGGGGGGTTATCTGAGTATAGATTCAGAAAAATTTTACTGTTAAATTAAAAATTGGATTATGGTTCCACCAAATGCCGGTAAAAACTAGTAAAACCCTAGTAATACCCATCTTTGGTATCATTATCAGTTCATTTATATTTCCCTCCTCTTCTAGTTTTCTTTTCTTGTACTTTTTTTTTTTTCCTTTTTTTTAAACCCTAATACAGGTTTCCGTATCTCCACTTCTGGTTGCTCAGCTTGAGATGTATCAAATAGCACTGTTCACAGAATCTCTCTCCTGTGAGATATCTTAATCTGGATGTCCAGAAACAATGACTAAAAAAGACTACTGGTCACTTGTGAAAGTAGTTGACTACTGCACGTTTCAATTCGCAAATTCTCTAACAGGAGTAGAACAGCGACCAACATTTCCTCTCCACCTTTCACTCTTTCTTGTTCTGTTGAAGGAATATACATAGTCAGCCAGAGCTCTTGCGAGAAATTAAGCATCCCCAGAACAATTTTACAGGGAAGTGATAAATTCTAATCCTCCCCCCGCCCAGCATTTGCATCCTACAGCCATAGCTGAAGTCTACTGTCACTGTTGTTTTGACCTAGTCGTAAAACTTTCATCTGCATCTCTATTTTGACTATGAAAAAAACAACGATTGTATCTTTTAAGAACCACAGCTGTGCTGGTAAATACCTAAATGAAGTCACAGTTAAGCCTGCCAAAAGAGGTTTTTACTGGTATAATACTTCATTTTGCTGCAAGAAACTCAGAAGCAGAGCAAAACAGCAAAGGGGGAGTAGGCAAACCCAATATGCAGGGCAAGAGCGCTTCAGAGAAAGAAGGCTAGACCTGCAGCATCCCACATCTACCACACCTGCCGTCTAGGAGGAAGGCAGTAAACAAAGTGTATGATACTTCCATCACATTTGCTAAACTGGCAGAGTTGGACTGAAGTAACTGCAAGATAGCCCAATAAAAATGCCCATGGAAATGGGTACTCAAGGGCAGAGGGAAAAGATTTATTATGGAAGCTGAATATCAAGTGAGAAATGCTTCACAGAAAACTCTTCATCATCCCATGAAGTCAAAGAAATAGCATGAAATTAGTAGGATAGCAAGATATCAAAAGAAAATAAAACATCTTTCTCAATTTTCCCTTACAAGTAAAAATGGTTGTGCCACTTGTAGTTCAGGTTGTCTGACACTTTCCATTCTTAGTCTTTGCTTTTGCTTCTGATACAACTATTTTAACAGTTTGGACAGAATGCCAAGCATCTGCTTTAAGTTCAATTCCTTAAGAAGTTTAACTGAAACTGTTTTTGTTCATTTTCAAAAATGTTTCATGAAACACTGTACTGCTCCTATTAAACCGATTTTTTACACAACTGTTCTGTTGAGAAACTCCAGCCCATTCATGCCCTGCAAGAAAAGCTTGAAGTTTGGTAAAGGCTTCGTCTCATGCCAGTCTTTTGAAATTCCTGTGGAGAGCAGGGTAAATTTGGTTGCATAATGAAAACTCTGCATAAACTAAGTTTAACAAGCCTCTGTGGAGCATGCACAGTTTTCTTCTGAAGAGGCTGCCTGCCCTGGGCATTCCCTGGCCCCATCTTCAGGCATAGAGGAAAAGCAATGTTTAGGAACCAGGAGCTGAGTGGAAACAGAAGCCAGGCAGAGACCACACAGCCTCAGCACGGGAAAAGGGCAAAGGCAGGCATTTAAGAGGGGGGGAGGCTTGGAGGAAGGAGCAGTGCAAAGAGCGGTGGGGCAGATGCCAAGACAGAAGGAAAGGAGGACTATAATTATCTGCCTGGGGATGAACAAGAGGGGAGAAAGATGGTGATAGAAATGCAGAGCAAAGCAGAAGGGAGGAGAAAGGCAGAGGCAGGTAGAGAAAATACCGCACATGCACATAATTAAATGTCATCGTACACAGATGGTGAAGGGAATGAATTAAGGCTTCAAAGACTATCATATTCCTGCCTTTTCCTAAAAATACTCAACTTTGTTGCTCTTTTAGTGCAAGGCTATGTTGCATTTTTGACATACATAAGTGTTTCAAACATTTGCATCAATTTAGATGTTTTCATTAGTTTAAGATGTCAGAATTACTTGAAGTTCTGGGCTGTTATTCCCAGTGACTAGCTCTTGTCCTTGTTATATTCTTATATGCATCAATAGGATTATTCAGATGACTCTTACTTTCCAAAGACAGGWATCAGAGCTGGTTCTTGTGTTTTGTCTAGAGTATTTCTAAATAGTGTTTAATAAAGCAAATAGAGTAACGTGAAACTAACTATGACTCTTCACTTAAAAGGCGATTCAATTTTGAAAGTAACAGTCACTATACAACTACACTCTGTCAGAACACCTGGAAATAATCTTCCTAAACTTACTGTAAGGAATAACTCAGTAACGGCTTATTTCTAAAACAGTCATTGAAAACTGTTAGCTTAAAAAACACCACCACCACCACCACCATGGAATTCAGTGAAGAGTTTGCAAACAATGGAGAAGAGCAACCTCCAGTGGTCATAAAGGTAAAAATGAAGGAATAAACGCTATCTACATTCCTGTTTTACTCCAATCATTCAATATTAAAGAAAATTTCATTACAAATTCATACATTCATTACAATTCATATTTGTCTGAATCATTGAAAGAGTCAAGGATTCTTTTTCTATTTTTTAGGACTACTACTACACACAGCTGCTTGTAGGTCTGCTTTCAATAAAATCCATGCTGAGCCTTTGCCTCATTACCTTCTCAATCCCTCATCAGAATGATCTGGAAGTGGCCAAATAAAATTCTTCCAGCTGTCTCAAGACAGCCTTGTAATTCCTGACTTTCAAAGGATAAACTGATGATGCCCCAGCCCCCACCCCAGCAAAAATAAAGTTCTGTAATTAGAAGCTAGAAATGGTATAAGCAGCTCTGTTCAGCAACAGAAAAAATAAAGTCAGAAGAGAGCTCCAAACTAGACCRGGCAGAGGCTGACTTCTTTCTCATTTGCAGTTTCTGTTTAATAATAGGCAACATATTGAGGAATTCACCGCTTCCTTCCAGACTGGCTGCAAATACCGGGCCTTTGGCGTTATGCCTTTCTAAGCACTCTGGGCAGGAAACAATACTCCAGAAAATTGCTGCCTCCCATTGGCAACAGTTTTAAAATGTAAAGAGCTTTTCACACGCACCTACCACACTACTCCTTTGACAGGGTAAAGGCAAAGACTGTTTGGCTGTTTATCCTGTGCATCTAGAAAATTTCTGGCAGGCTCCCAGCACGTCAGGCTCTCTGCCAGACCCTGAGGTCAGTTATCCCAGTACTTTTTGAGAGAAAATCCACTGGCTTCAATATATTTATCACGGATTAACAGAGGTGATAAGTCTGGCATCAGATGGCCTCCATCTATAACATGTTCAAAGTCTAGCTGGAAAAACTCCCAGCATACAAGTATTACAGCTCAGCTGCATGGCTGGCACACCACCAGTGTATGTTACTAAGGGACTGTGATTTGGGGTATTTATGATACTGCTGACTGGGGAATGCTGACAGGAGTAAACATAGCATCAACAAATTCCTTAGTGAAAATTGTAAAAATTGCTTGCGGGGTTTAGTGGGCAATGATCRGAGCATGGGTAAATAAGATGGGTAGGAACTCTTGGAAAATTAATTTCCTGTCAATATGAAGAAAGCAGGAAAAAAAACTTGATGGAAAAGAAAGACTGTAAGTTGTACAAGTTACTAGAGACCTGGTGCTCCTACAGGCTTTGGAAGCATGTCTACCATCCATTTGGCTAGCTCCAGCAGTGCCAAACAACGTACTTTCACCAGCATTCAATGCCTTTGCCAACCACAGTCACCACAAATTATTCTACTCCAGTTGTTGACAGGGTATAAGTTTAAAAGGGTATGGTTGTGTAAAAACTTGAGATTAGCTACTTTAAGACTTGGAAGGAGCTACATAGAAGTCCCTGTGAGATTGAAGAGGAACACAAATAATCAAGGCTTGAATGTCACTTAAGACGATCTCACAAACATCCCATAACAAAAGGGAGGATGATCACCAGCTCCTGGTAGGGGAGAGAAAAGGGGAGACTTAACTCCAAAAATTAAATTATACTCAACAAAAGTAATGAAAACATTCATGAAAGCCCAACAAAATTAACCTTTGACCCTAAACATGCTTAAGGAGAAGCATAAAACAAGGATGAAGACAGCTGTCCAGTATCCTCAAGCACCCCAAGACGTGCAGAGGTGTCACAAATCTCCCCGTTGCTCCTTCTTTCAGTTGCCTGAACATCCTCCCCTTCCTGCTGCCATTCCCASGCTCCACAAGAGAGGAGCTGTCACAGGACATACACCACACTTTAGCTGCTTAAGGAAAAAGCAGTTCAGCAGTTTAGCTGAACTTGAGGAGTTCAAAAGAGCACATAACTGCATTGAAAATGCTAAGGCACGTGAGTCCTGTTCCACAGGCTTTGCTACAAGGCTGTAATCTCCTGCAGAGGACCAGTCTGGGGTAGCAAAGCATTACATGTGGTGTGAACTTCAGCTCCTGACCTGACATGTTCAGGTACAGCAAACTTTTTGATGGATACAGGCACAAAAAGGCTCCAGCAAAGGACTATTGCAAACGTTCTGCATGGTGCTACTTCAGGCACCACAGATCTCAGGTCCCATGTGACTTGAGTATGATTTTCCATGTTTTATAGATTTTAGCTTTATCTTTTTTCTGCTTCAAGTATTTCAAGCTGGATTCTAACACCAAAAAAGTATTCCTTTATCAAGATCAGTCTGCAGGTTTAAACAGTTTCAAGCCATATTTAGATGAAGCAGGAGAGAAAAGTTCAACTCCAATTAGCTGCCAAAAAAGTTAAGCCCAAGTTGTTATTTTTACCACTATTTAAGAGAGTCAAGAATACCAAAAACAGTATGTAACATCCACTGGAAAGATGTAATTTTTCCAGTTTTAGAGCAAACAAACATTTCTTTTATAAATACAAAGTCAACAATGGGTCAGGAGGTTTCATTCCTGCAACAAGTTATTTCATAAGTTTTGAAACAGTAGATAGCAAAAGAGAAGGAGGGGGGGAGTACAGAAAATGAAAGAAGATGGAAAAATACAAATCATTTCGGGAGTGCAGGCAACCTGTCACCTAAGCCTCTCTTCTTCCTCTCATTGAATCAATAACTGAAAGCTCTATTTTGAAATAAAAAAGGACACTTGGATACAGTGTTGCTGTTCTGAGACTGTTCCCCTGACATGCCCAAAGCCAGCAAAAGAATCTTAATGTAGGAAAGCATTACTTTTATTATGACATACTTGTAAAGTTTCCTAAAGGATAAATAATGCAACATTCCCCATCGTTGCAGAATATCACCAAGAGAAGGAAACAGAGAGCTGTGAACAGAACGGCCACAAATAACCATTTCAAAACCTTTCAGATGAATTTCCCAGCATTTTGCACCAGATCTAGATTTTACTCCACAAACCACAAAACTCCAGTCTCTTGTTCTGGGCTTCCCCAGCACTATAGCTCATAATGTTTTAAGACTTCAAACACTCAAGCTTTCCTTTTTGGGAAGAAAATGAATGTTCATCTTCAAGTCTTTCACAAGAACAGCTAATGAATATATCACATGAGGTCTGTTTCTCTGCCCATCTCTCTCCTTCCTTCCCTCCCTCCCTCCAAGGAAGGTCTTATCATCTCTAGCCAGGCATACACCTATCATTAACCCAGATGTCCAACAGGAGTGAAGGGGCTTCAGAGATGTGGTTGACAATAAAAACAGGTAGTTGCAGGACTATTAATACTGCTGCAGGGCACAGCATACCACCCCCATACCAATCTTGCTCAGTTTTTCCTTTTTAGAGCCCTTCCTCAATTTCCTGCTTAATTGACTGCAGCTAATCCACAACGTGCAAATTATCTAGCAATGTGCATTGCCCTTTAATTACATGTTTTCACTGAGACTTTTTTCCTCTTTCTAGGAGAGTGAATAGTAAAGGCTGAATGGTTATCACATAACGATCTAAATTATTTGTACTGCCTTTCTATCAAATAGAAATCTAAGGGTTTTTTTTGGGGGGGGTTGTTTGTTTGGGTTTTTTTAAACATACAAACACACACRCAATCCCAAGCCCATGCCTCAAAACTGTGGTCATATAATTTATCATTCATAGTAGGTTACAATAAATCAATAGTTTTAAAGAATTCTTAAACTAGGATGCTGATGTTCCTTGACTTCTGCAGCTCATCCATTCCCTGCCAATATCTGTAAAACCCTGCAGTAAAGCATCCCATTCCCTGCCTCAACCCTTGCACATGCTGGAACAAACAGAACCACTGCAGTCTATTACTGCCACCAGTTAGCAAAAAAACACAAGGCCCTGTAAAACAACTGCAGTCCAGCTAACATCAGTACAACACCCTACAACAAAATTGCTGCGGGGGTTGTTGCAGGAGAAGAGGCTTTTTGAGTGAGGTGTGAGGATATTACACAAACTAAAGCTATGTTGGATAGGTTGGGAAAAAAAGGCAACTAAAGGTTAGAATGTGTCAGATGACATTGCAGTCATCTGAGTTTGCCCCTCTTGCAGGTAATCATTACAAAATATTAATTACATGATAACTTATTTTACTGATAACTTTTTTCTTTCAGTGCAGAGAATGGACTTCTGGGGAATACATCATGGGGTGAAGGAGGTTAGTTTGGCTATTTTTTAATTTGCTGAAGAAGTTAAAAGTCATATGGAAGGCAGCCTGAGAGGGGTTTTTAATCCAGGTAGCTGGAGAAATAAACAGACATGGGAACAAGAAGCAGCAAAATGGATCCAAGGAGAATAAATCATGTTGAAAAGTTATCCTGGTAACTATTCACTTTGTCTGAAGTTTGCTTTGGCCGCACCAATCCAGGGCTCTCCATTTCATATAATAAGTGACTAAGATTGGCCTGTTCGGGGGGGGGGGGGGGAAGAGTCACTGGAGTCAGTTCTGACATATAGATGGTTGGTGCTTATAAGAGTAATGTCCCAAACTAGATACTTCCCATTTGCTGGTGAAACTAAGGAGATGAACAGATTATCTAGACTTCAGGCCAAATCTCTCACTTAAGAGAGCCATGGATTTGGCCTGGTGAGAAAGCTATGCCTAGAAATTACAAGCAGACTTAAGAATGACTGCATAAGGTGCAAGACAGTCACTATGTTCTTCCTTTTTCAAATGCCTGATTTGATATACCCAGCTCCACTCTGTAGAAAGTAGCTCACAGGTGTAACAGAAACTATGCTTTGAGGCAAACAGAAAGTGTTCTGAAAAATAAAGTCCTGAGCATCTTAATTTCAGTCGGGAAAAAAAAAATCAAGGGGAAGCTTCCACTCATCTCTAAATGGGCAACGCTATCCCTAGGCATCACAAACGCTAATGAATTATTCAAAAGGATGATGAAGAACACTGCAAAAGAACCCATGAGAAAAACTACTAATTTTTAATCTTCAGAGTACTATTTCAATATTGTGCTGGGAAACAAGGCATTAGGTTTCTTTTTTGGAAAGTGAGATCAAAAGTAAAAAAGTAGCTGCTCATCTGGGACATGAAAGAGACAAAAAACAAGTTTGGAAGGAATCTCAGAAGCTCATCAGGTCTACCTGCTGCCCAAGGCAGGATCAAGCATGTTTTTGTTACTCTTGAAAGATATTTGCTTARCTTCTTCCTTAAGATCTCCACAAATCACACCTTCCTAAATATCTGTTCTGCTGCTTCTCCTTACATAATAAAGTTTTTGTAATGTCTAACACGTCACCAGTGCTGCCATTTAAGTTATTATCCATCTTACTATTCATGTCTCCCATCAGACTTCTCTAGACAACCTTGTTTTTTCTCTATAGTCCTCACAGGTTTTGTTTCCTAGATCCATCACTGTCAAACTTAATACATAACCCTTTCTGTAAATGATCAAGCACCATCTTAAAACTAGTAATGAATTTTGTCCCCATGGTTCTGATTTAAAGTCTTTTCCAGAAATTCACTACTTTGATGTTTAGAAACCTTCAATTTCCAGTTTAAATATATAATTTCAGGCAATTTATGCCCATTTGTTCTTCTTTTGCCACAACCGCCTTTTAGCTTACAACTTCCCAGYATTTGCACTTCTGATATTTATACAGCCTTCAGCAGCAGACTAAACAAGCCAACCTCTTTAAGTCACCTCTTGTGAGATGTTTCTCCGATCACAGGAGAAGCCTTGGTCTCTGCCCTTGTCCTGAATTCAGTCAGTCTACAAGTCACTGCCGAGGTAAGTAAAACCGTACAAAGCGTAACAGATGATCTCTCAGAGACACAGAAAATGGCATTAAGAGTTTCTTATCTGCTCTGAAAGGATCTTTGCAGATACACCCTAGGCTGACATTTGACTTCTTCCATGGCTGCACTGCATGATCTCTCTTATCTTCGCCTTTCCAATAGGTGAGCTCTTTGCTTGAAGCAGAAATTCTTGCCAGGGGTCCTAAATGAACACTGTTGCACTTTGTAACACTGAATAACATTATCTATTATGCTAATCCAAAAGGTCATCTAATTTCTGAATATTCTCATTTTCTTTCATTGATGCCTCCCAAATTTGTCTCATTAAAAGATTTGTCAGCACTCTCTTATGCCAACATGACTAATATTGTGAAAGTCAAGCCCAGGCTTGCCTTTTGAAGAACTTTTCACTGTGTTAGCAATTTCCCTTTCAATTGTCACCTTTTTTTCAGACAGTTCCTTACCAACTTCATGTCTCCTGTAGTAAACCACATTTTATTTTGTTACAGCCAGTAATTTCCAGTGTGGCATGGCAGTGCTAGGAACCATTCTCCACCTTGGCTTTTTGTGCTCACTTAAACATCTATATTTTATTTAAGAAAAAACAACTAACCAAATAAAAAACACAGGAGCTCTGCATATGGCAAACTTGAAGGATCTGATACTAGAATAGCTGTTCTTAACATTTTAACCTATTCAAATTTCTTGGAATTTGGTCAGATCTACCTCTAACTTTAACCAAATACATTCATTACAACTTCTTAATGTCAATTAGTTATATTTAAAGAATCATGAGAAAATATAGAAGATTATCAGTGTCTTGAGTTATACAGAATCACAGAATCGCTGAGGTTGGAAGGGACCTCTGGAGATCATCTAGTCCAACCCACCTGCTCAAGCAGGGTCACCTAGAGCACATTGCACAGGATTGCATCCAGGCGCGTTTTG
>NW_020450886.1:477737-537820 GCF_003343035.1 Apteryx rowi | reverse complement strand
GACTCCCCTCCACCAAGGGAAACAGCTGATGCCAGCAACTTACCCAGACCCTCACGCCCCACAAAACCACCCCACCTATTTATTTAACTTATTCTATTTATTCTGATTATTGTGTTGCTCTATTTATTCTTCTATTTATTCGAGGCAAATAAAGACCTTTTGTAAGAACTTGGCTGTCACCRGCCTCACACAATCATAGCACCATCATTTCAGGGGGAAGCCGCCGCCAGGCGTCACCTTGGCCAACTCCCGCCTCCAAACAGCTCGCACGACATTGGGGTGCTCGCCTCCGTGTCCAGATGACGCTGGGACACCTCCTCTACGGGGACAGCGGCTTAGGCCATCCCACGCGCAAGGCCTCGCTCCCACTGGCCCTTCTTCGACTTCAGCAGCTTTCTGCCACACCCTGCACACACACTCAGGAGGTGTGCACTTTTTCGTGCCCACCGACGCATCTCGTCCTCTGCACTGTGGACTACCCTGACCAAGGGTATCAGCGGATGTCAAGAACCAACGGAAATTCTCTCATCCCAACAAGTACTCACCTATTTATTTATATTATTCTATTTATTTTGTTAGTTGTATTTTTTTTTTTTACTGTCACAAATAAAGATCTTTTGTTTGAAACTTGGGTTGTCCCTGGTAAGAAAGTGACTTTATTAAAAGGCACAGCCTGTCACAATAGTCACAGCCAAGTATTCCGCCCACACTCTGTATCCTCCAGCGGAAACCTCTTGCTCCCTGTCAACCCCACACAAGCCACAGCAGGCAGGTCCACTGGGCCAGCGCCAGTGCTCCCCTCCTAGGAAACAGCAGCCTCATTGATAGTCTCCCACAGACACCGCATGCACAGGTAGATCTACTCTCCTTGTCAACTCAAGACATGAGAAACTCCAGATGTCAACAAAGACATGATTACATCCTCTTCCTGAGCACAGAGAGCTTGTACTTCGCCTGCCCAAACCCTAATAAATTTACTTTGGACGTATAYTGTCCCATCAGCTGGCCGCCCCTCTTCTTCATTGCTGCTGTATTTCCAAAAGTCCTTTCCCTCCTGTCAAGATCTAAAACCAACAGCACCCAGATCCCCACTTCATCTCCTTGCCTGTCCTCTTTTAGTGTAAATAATGGGCAAAATCTACAACCATCTCCTTGGCACAAACCTTCCTAACAATCCCCACAGAAGAGTGGGGGCCAAGCAGGGCATCACAAACATGCTCCTGGCTACCAACAGCTCCAGGCAGATGCCAAGATGCCCCACATCTTCGCTCCCATGCTTCACCTCCTTCACCAGCACTTACTGAGGAGGCAACACTTCCCCATGGTCCAAGTACAGTTCATCCCCCTGTCTTTAACAAATTCTTCCTGACATGTTTCATATACTCCTCTTTTCAGTAAAGTTATCATCACTTTTCTGTTTTGGGGGAGAAAGTGTCTGGTGTAGAACCAAGAACCTACTCCTAACATTTTTTTTGAATATTGACCCATTATAATTTTTATCATTTGTAGTTTTTGTTTTGTTTAATCTTAACCTAAAGTAGGTCCTTTTTTCTGTTTGCTTGCTTTTCCTGTTTCCCTATCTCATGTTCATCAAGGCAAACATTTTGTCCGTAGGTTTAGGTTTTGGGTGGTGTATACGTGTGTGGGGAAGGGGAGGTTCAACTTTAATACCAATATCCTCATTTCCCTAATTCATCATGGAATCTCTTATTTGTTTTTAATAACTTCATCTCAATTTATGTAACTCTTTGCTGTATTTTTTCAGCCATCCATTACTTTTCCGAAACTGATATCAAGTTGCCGTGTCTTCATTTAGCCAGGTCTTTCCTTTTATTTCAACATGGAGTTATCTGCTCTCTCTGGAACTTTTGCAGGTTTCAGAACTTCGCTAGGAAAAAAGATACCCCCAAGAAGTTTTCAGCAATGCTTCTTCATCACTTATTTCCAAGTCATTGCATCCCAGTTATATGGAACCCTGATTTAAGACCATCTACCAAATATATGGACAACTTCCCAATAACAGAATGGCCAGTTTTTCATTTTTATCTTGTAATACAGACATGAAGCTTCTTCTGAAGCAAAACATTAGTATCTCTTTCACAGCTTTGTTTTTCCTCTTTGTATGAAATATTTCATCTTTTTATCATTACCTAACGCTTGCATTTTTGGTCTCAGTTTTTATTTCTTCTGGCAATAAATTTTTGCCCTGTTATTTTCTTCCACTATTTTCTGTAATTCTTAGCTTCTGAATTATGTCCACTATTATTTCTCATCTTTTTTTTCTTTTTAAATGCATTTCAATAGCTGTTTTTACTTTGTACCAAAAAAAAATTTTAGTTTAGCATTAATTCATTATCAGTTATCAACCACATTTTTCATCTTAATTTTTTCTTCCAACTTGAAGAGTTGACCCTAGCTACATCATTTCTTCTAACTTGATCATTTCTTGTAACTTGAAGAGTTTCAACCCTAGCTACATCATTATTATTTTTGCCTATTCTTCCTTTGATTTTTAGTCCACAGAATAATTCCTCATTTTCAAATGAAGTTAAACGGAGAATTCCTATTTGGTGTATATCACATCTGAATTCAGAAACCATCATATAATATTTTTAAATTCCAGCATGATGCAGCACTGATATATGATAACTCCAGTCTGACTGACTGACTTAGTATTTCACAATAACAATGCCTTTTCCCCACAGCATCTTAGAGGGAAGAGTTAAGGAACACTACTAAAAAACATCACGCCTGTACAATTTAACATTGTGTAGATAAACACAGTCAAGAATGGCAAACTCTGCTTCATTGGAACAATTATAAAGCAATACTCAAAATCATTCAACTTCGAGCTCCCAGAGAGTTTAGAATAGGCAAAGCCAATTAGAAGGCTACAGGCTACCACTTCCATGTGCCTACTACTCTTTTATTTTATTAATTGACTACAATGAATTTAATATTCCAAGAAAAATAAATCTCCTCAGCAAGTTTTAGAAATATCACATACATGTTTAAATATGAATCCTTCCATTTCCTCTTGTTCATCCTTAACTCTTGGACCTAAATGGATAGGCAATTAACAAATTTCTTTTCTCCATGTGCTTTGCTGTATTAGATTTAGATTAAGAGTTGCCCACTTGTTTTTTTCTCCATTTACTATCACCACCTGTAAATAACCTCCATAATCACCAATTCCTGCACCCTCAGAACCAAAGTAGCATGGGCTGCTGGCAAGGTCCTGTGAGATAGCTACAGGTACCAAGCTCGCCTGCCTGGAAGACAGCACAGAATTCAGCTAACAGATGCAAAACGCAGGCTGATAAAAGCTGAGCAGCCTTGCCAGAAAATGCTTCATCTCCTACCAACGTAACCATAAAGTTACAGCCCTGCCTTCCCAAGGATGGCCCAGTATTTTACATATCACTCTAGCCCTACGCCCTTTAGCCAGTGGCACACTTCCCAAACCTTCTGTGTTTCTAGGACGTGCAGGATATCCTAGAAAACATTCCCCTCCTAAGTTGTCTGAATTCATCTGTGCATTGTGGTTTTACGATGTGGTACCACGCCACCTCCACCAGCAGTTATTTGTTCACCACCTTCAGAAGCCTGCCCAGCCTGCATCGTCTCGCCCGGCCCCAGAAGAACTGCCAATATGTCGTTACTTATCAACCTCTCTGAAAGAAAATCCCATTCGTTTTAGTAGATAATTCTTCCAAGAATTATGCCTTCAGCAGGTTAAGACCTTCATGGATGTGCTCTCTCTTCCCCCTCACCTCCAGTTCTTTTTTTCCCCTCTTCCCCAGGCTGAGCAACCAGACAGGATTTTGTCTGGGACATCCCTTTGTTCCATTTGACATTTTCACATACAATTCCTATTCTGGATTCAGGCAAGGAAGAAAACTCAGTATACTCTCCCCCTGTAGCTCACCTGCTGATGATTTTTTTACCATGATGTATATGGAAAGGGAGTCTCCAAAACCTGTCAGATGCACTTACTGGCTGCCAATTTGCATACTATGCCTTGCTGTTCAACCCCACTCCTTGCTAAGAGGAAGAGCCCACACTCAGATTTCAAAGATGTTTGAAAAGATTTCATATTGCTGCGACAATCCAGATAAAAATTTCTCCACTCAACAGCAGAAAGTATGCTTTTACTTCTGTTTACAGAATTTGCAGGATGGACAAACACAGGTGGCAACAATCATTCTTAAATTTACACCACCGAGAGAAACTCTGTTTGTGGATATTCAACCAAACAGAGTATACAATCACCATCAAATTTGTGTTGCACAGAGGGCGAACTCTGAAGATACCTTGTTTAAAATGAAAAAGCCAAGCCATTTACTTACCATTGGCAGCCTGGACTGAAGCATCTGGAGATCATCATAACCATAAATCTGCTTAAAGACAGATAAAAATACAACATCATTATAACACTTTTCTCTAACAAAGACTAATTTGGGGCTTTAAACTGAGCTTGATCTAGGCCCAGCCCATTTTGAAGGTGCAAAGCTGTATGTCACATTGTGCTATCAAGGTGCAGATTAGCATTTTAAGGCTAGTATAGTTTAAAATGGCTTGTCATCCTAATATTGTTTTTCAGTGACAGTAGTCCTCTGAACAGCATTTAACCATCCGGTCTTCAATACTGCTTTCACAGATGTGTCATTCACCAACTAGTAAAAATCTTCAGGGCATTCAGATCTGGGAGTAAATGCAATAGCACTCTTTAATGCAATCACTGCTTCCAAGAATATGATGATTTAAGATTTAGTGAGAAGGCCACAAAGCAGCCCATAGTTATCCCTCACATTCAGTGTGATACACGAAGAAAAACATTAGAATAAAGCTTCTGATTCAGAAAACAGGTAAATAAAAAGATATTGAACCTGGTCAGATATCAAGAAGCTATGTGTAATCTTTCAAAGTAGACAGACAGGATGCACAGCACATTTCAAGCACTACTACAATAAATCTATTCCAGTAAGACAAACCTGAATGATTCTAATTTGACTAAAAGGACCTAAAACCTGATTCCATTGAAAACCATAGCAAAACACATGTTCAGCTTCAACAGCAGCCAAATCAAGCCTGTTTTGAAATTCGCTATCAACAGTAAACTGCCACTGAATGTATTTTGTGTACTCTTCAACACCTGGAACAGGGAATCCAGATGCAACATGGGCCAACACAAATGCCTCGGCATAGACAGCAGCAGGTCTGGAGGGCCTACTTGCAGCAAGGGTTAAGTAATTAAGGACAGGTACAATTAAATTGCTTACTGGGTAGGCAGGCAGAAGTCCTCCAGGTCCCACAATATACTGGTTATGCAACAAGGGTGGTACACCTTGGGGCAGGTTTGGGGGAGCTTTGCCTGTAGAACCAAAATACAGACACTTAACAAGCCTTTAAGGGAAGAGGGGAAAAAAAGAAAGAAGAAAAAAAAAAAAAAGGCTTCAGCCTTGAGACAACAGAGCTCATGAGCCTGACAGCTGCATTATCACAGCTTCTAAAGAGCAGAGTCGCACAGAAGAATTTAGTGTTAGTTAATGAAAATGCTTAAAACGGCCTGAGGAGTTTAACCATACCTCAAGTAAGGGAAAGCACAGATTACTTCAGACTGAAAACAACAGTCCCATCAGAGAACAGTGTGATTTTGTAGTTAATTTCATCTGAGAGGATTACAAGAATTACAGGAACTTCTCCTTTCCTTGGTCCTCTCTTGAAGGTAAAATTTAGGTATTGTGCTCAAGCTAAGACAGCAAATTCTCTGCTTTAATTTTCTGCTCTGTCCACACATTCCTCCCTTGTCCCCATCAACAGAAAGCACTAAATGTTGTCAGCATACTTTCTGTGGGTGACTTATTGCAGCTGGAAAAAGCAAAGAGAAGATCGAGGCAGTTTCAATTGCGTCCATGAAGCAGTGCTAGGAAGCAGAAGGGTAAAAATGCACTTTGTCTGGCCAGTCATCAGATGCTTCATTTACAAAACGTGGGAAGGGGAAAAGAGGAAATCCTTGTGTTCGATCTTAATATTTAAATCATTACTTTCCCCCACAGGATTTTCTTTTAGCAGTTTAAGTTGATTAGATAAGCAACAGGGCAATTTAGCATTGTTCCCACTTCAGTGCAAGAAGCCTCGCCACCTTCTTTCTCTGTGGATATCCTTTTCAAAAGTGGTATTTGCTGTGGCATGACCCAGACATCAGATACCTTTTTCCCTTCTGTAAATGTGGCAGTAGGGATGTGACATATGATAACGAGGACACTGCAGTGTATTTTGATACTGTCAAATGAATTCAAGTCACAGAGAAGACTGAAATTAAAGCAAATGTGAACTCACACCAAGAGCTGATCACAACCTAGAATACAAACTGGACAAATCTACTAGTCCAAAACTTACTAAGTCAGAGTTGCTCTCATGTCTATTTACAAAGCTCTTTGGGGATGGAATGCGCTATATAAATGCTGCATAACACCCTAACAAATATTTCAAATACACAAAAGCAGGCAACTTTATTTTATAAGCCAGCAAATAAAGCGTGCTGAAAATGCTAGTCAAGACTGGATTTCTTAGCGTAGTTATTGCTGGTGAGATGCTCAACTGACAGCCCTGCAGACTGAAGTCCTCTATCCACGTGATCTGTTAATATTGCGAACCTGAAGACACTAAGGGAGCTGCCCGTGTAGTAGCAGCTGGTATAGACACACTGGTAACGCTCAGGCCAAGGCTGTTTGTAGTGTTCATACTGCTTGCCATGCTGACAACCGAAGAGGTGGTGCTAGTGGCTGAGGTTGAAGCAGTTGAAAAGGTTGTTGAGGGCTGGAGCGAAGTTGTGTTCTCAACACTAGTGTGCTAGAAAGGAGACAAAAAGAATGAGGATCACAGAGCAAATAAACCACAGCGGAAGATGCTGGGAAAAAACAAACAACCTTTTAAATAACAGCAGCACATGCAAGAGAATGTGCAATATTATATGCATTATCTGCATATCAGGCAAGCAACTAAGTTGCATGCTTGCAATTTTTTCTCTTAAGTGTTCAAAGAAAACTATTACTGAGAGTTAAATTCAAACAGCTATATCCATCACAAAATTATATCACAGTAACTCAAATGTCCCTCTACTGCATTATTTCTTGCCCTTTGGTTGCATACTCCTTTAAGCCAGTACTTGCTATTTTAAATAAACTCCTGTGTTCTTCCAAAAGACAGTATTCGTTTCAAGAAGAAAATAGGACACTGCTATCAAGATTTCCTCAAGACATTTGTGGAAATTAAAAGATTAAAACTGCAATGTCCTATAACAGGATCAACGTGGTAAACTGAAACACAGACCAGATATATTACAGGAACATGCGAGTATAAAGGAGTTCCTGGATTGAATCCAGCACAACACAGTGCCTTAACTGTAAGCTAATCACACTTGCAAAACAGTATCATCAACGCACAGGAGCCAAAACAACTCTGACCGCAGGAAAGAAGGATATTTGGATTAAGTGAATTTTCAAAATATATACCCAGTAGGGACGAAGCATTACAAACTGAAATACAGATATAAAGAAAAGCCATGCTCGCAGTAACTTATCTGTATGCTCCAACTGGGTTTGTACAGAGGTATCCCATCACAGAACCACCAGGCAGTGTGTGTCTCATTTAAATTTGTGCAACCTCATCTAGAGCACCCTATTCAATACCATTTGTCTTGTTATCTCAAATGCATTGAATACGCAGGGGACAGCAATACCATGTGGTAAATTCTAAAATCATCTGTTAAGAGGCATTTGTCATTACATGTATCATGCCATCACCTGTACTTTGCCAGCTAACATCTTCAGTAAAGACTGCTAACACTCCATATTTTGGAGCAGTTTCAGAGAGCCATTTTTAAAGATTATTTTTAATACACTTGCTACAAGAAATTCTTTCTTTACTCTGTCCTCCTGCCTGGAATGGAAATTTCCTCTGCAATTGTGCAACAGGCAAATCTCTGTAACAGTTATTCTTGATCAAGTACAAATCACAAGTAGCAAAGACAATCTTTTTGCCACTAGAGGGCTGGCAGCCTTCCTTCTCCCCTGAGATAAAGCTCTTGTCTCAGTTCTTGGTGTACTGGGACACAAGGAACATTAAGAGAAGGTTTTAACCATCAGATAAACTGACTACATGCCAAACATCTGTTGAAATGCAAACAGGACTTACTGCATGTGATGTGCTTGAAGACAACACTGAGGCAGGGGAGAGGCTGCTCTGATGATTGGAAAGGGAGCTAGAAAGAAATTGTAAAGAATTAGTACAATTAATTTATCCTAGACCCAACTTATATCTTAAATGCATATATAAAATATATGGACAATTTCTCCTTTAACCAATTTCTTACTACCTACTGCTTAGTGAAAAAATTTAAAGTACATAGTCAACCATTAATTACAACATGAAATGAATATGGTCTGCCAAAGGAGCATGATAACATGCTAATGTCTGACAACATTGCAAGAAACATTGTGACAAAAATCTAAAACACTACTCATTCCTATTTATGTTTACTGCATTTTTAGAAAATCAATAGTTGCTTCAGGAATTACACAGTAATGTGTAATTTAATGTCCAAATTTGGACATTTAATGTCCAAAACCAGAAGAGTATACCAGAAGAAGGTTCACACGACACATGACTTGTTTCTCATTCTTTCCCTGAGCAACTGTTACTGGCTGCCACTGGAGACAAGTACTAGGTGAGGCAGTGCTTTGGTTTGGCTCACTATGGTGTTTCTGATAATTTAATCTGCATAATATTTGTTCAACTAATTAAAACAATAGGGTATTTGCCCCATAAGCCTGCCAACAGCCCCAACACTCTCTCGAAAGACAAAGATTAGAACAAACAGCAAATAAAGATCATCTGTGAAAGCAGGAAAATTAGGTTACTACAGAATCTGGCAATTTAATCAAGCCCAGTTCATACGGTCACACTCCCCAAAAGCCATTTCCTCATTTAAAACACGAATCAGAACAACCAGTTCAGTTTTATACGTACACTGTAAAATGCCAAAATAAAGAATCCACTGCTGAAAGACATCCTCAGACAACTTAGTTTTAGGAAGCAAATCTAGTCTTAGCACTACCTTTTTCCCTAGCTGAGCAGGCCTGTAAACTTGAGGCAGTAACAGCAGCACCAACATTCATCTATAATCCGAAGACCATTAAATGTCTCCTTGGAAGATGACTGAAACGTTCTTAAATATTTACATTGATGAAAGTTATACCTTACCTTCAATGTCAAAAACAGTCTTCATAGTACAATACAGAATAAAAAAATAAACACTGAACAAAGCCAACCATCACACAATGACTTAGAACCGTACTGTAACCATTCATGTATTTGCACGTTCACTTCAAAATATTTATGGTTTGGTGTTCAACAAGCCCCTTCTCATGTGAATCAGAAGCAAGAGAGATCTTGAACACAACAAATATTTTAGTATTTTCCATGGAAATAGCCATAAGAAAATACAGCAGGGTTTATAACAAAGCTTCAGACTAAATGATATGCCCTAATTTAAGGGCGGACACTTTTGTCATCTGGTCAAGGTGAGGGACCAGTGCAAGTCTTACAAGTTTCACAGATTCATTTCACTCTGAGTCTTTAAAACTGTTCCCCATCTGCAGGAATCAGGATGATACCACTTCAGGCAGCAAGCAAAGAAATGGTTTAGTCCAGCACGGAGTTCTAAAACATTCCCTCACCCACATAACCCTCTTCTAAGAGACCTTAATTCATTAACTGACCTATAGTAGAGACTCAGATAAGAGCTGTCAGCACAACAGTCAGACATGCTTGGAATTCAGGCATCATCTTTTCACGTCAGTCAGCATCTGCCCCACAGCATCAACCCTCCAAACAAAATTTCTACCAATATACAAAGTTTTTCAAAAAATGGAAATGCAGAGAGATGATGTTTCTAATGTGAATGGAATAATCCTCATTATTTGACACATTCGCAATTCCATTCAACAGAAAACACTTGTGGTATAAAGGGGAATCAACCATGCCCCAGTTGGGAAACAGAGAAAAACCTGTGATATCCCATTAATTTCTTGGGATACCCAAATACAGCACAAAGGTCAGTGTTAAAAACTTAACCAACCAGTATAGCCTCAGGATGTCACATGCCTGAGGACAGAGCTCACTAACAGGCACTAAAAAACAAACGGATGATGTAAATGAGCTAAGCTGTGCTGAATGCACTTCCAAGAGCAACAATCTGCTATTTGGAAGTGTCCTAAGGAAATGTCTTAGAAAAAGAAAAATCCACACATTGTCCCTATGGAAACATTTCGGTTTTTAATTTTAAGAAATACAAACACGAATGAAACTACAATGCTTAAAATTAGCCAGAAAGTAAACTGTTAAGGAACAATTTCAAATCTACAGTACTGAACAAACAGCAGGCACTGCGGACAAAGTAGGGGAAAAAAAAACAAAAAAAAACCTAACCTGCATAAAACCGAAGCAGGAGCCCTTTGAAACACAAAGTTGTTTATACACCATGAAAATCTGAGGGCAGCAGCTGCTGCATCATTAAGAGCCAGCCCAGGGCTCACACTTCACAGCCAGAAACACCCTGGTCTCTTTAAAGACCTCTCCTAATTTAAGTTAATGACAGAAAAGGGGACCCTGTTGWCTGACAGCCCCCATACACAGTCACCCTTGCATTTGCCCTTTCCCCAAAATTCAGCTCCTTTCAGCTTACCACAACTCCTACTGTACCTGCTTAACTGGGAGAGCGAGCTGCTGGCCAAATCGCTGGACTGAGGCAAGCTGGGCAACGTTGCCGAGTGCTGCGATGCTGAAGGCAGAAGCGAAGCAGTAGTGGAGACCACGCTAGGCAGAGAACCAGCAGAAGGTAGTGAGGGAGAGGGCTCTGTCTTAGACGCTGGAACTGATGAAGTAGCTGCAACAAGTTAGAAAAAGGCATTCAGAGATGAATTCCAGCATACCTAACATCCCAAGCTGGATTCAGGAACACACTAGTATTCTCCACTTGGTTTACAAAAACCTGATGGTTGAGAACCAGTAACAGTATCATGCAGTCTGGCTATCAAAGAAAATTCAGATGGCAACAGAACTATCAATTTTTCCCTTTAAGCCTGTCACCTACAACAGATTTATGATTTTCACTGGTACATATGTAGTAAACTACAGTCTTCTGCACTTCACCTCTATTTGATTACTAGCTTTTCCCCACAATTCCATCCACATTTTAAAATTCCTTGCGTTTGATTCCAGTCCCCTTCCACAAAAGCAAATTACTGCAGTCTGMAAGGCACTGCACAAACCTACTTTTGCCTATACCTCTGCTTCTTCTCTTCCACTTATGCAGCACTTTTCAAGTCTGAAATTTGCATCGCTGGAGTACAAGGGCACATAAAACTTACCAGTTTGGAGCACTGAGTCAAAGGTATAGAATAACACAAGCTGCAGTAAAAGGCCACATCAAATACAGCATTAAGCACTTTTAATGGCCAAAGAGTTGTCAAATACTGACTTACTTTACTTGACTTCGACAGCAAGAAATGCTTAACATTGAAATTACATTTTTGGCCTAAATACGGTAGAATCAATTTACGATAAAAGTACGTTTCCAGAGGATGACTATCTTTTAATAAGACACTGAAACACTCTACCGCCCAGGATAATTCCCCTGCTGTTCCTATACTATTTTCTTTTGTCCTCTGAAGAACACAGAATTAGAAACACTCGCTCACCAATAAAACTCAAGAAGTGAGTTTAGCCCTGCCTTCTGCTGGACCATGCTTTCATACAATACCAGAGATCACTACCCAAGGGCTCAACCATTAACTTGTATGCTTGTGGGGATAAAAGTAGCCAACTTAAAACGCTCACCAAAAGCCAAATACACGCTTGAAAGTTAAGCATCACTGTTCACATTATTGTTATAGTTTTCTCCCTAAATGTCCCAAGTCAGGTTGCTGGATTGGGTGCTATGCAAAAAGAAATCAAGAGTTCTCAGCCTTGGCAATAGGCACGAGGGTGACAGAACAGAGAAGGAAATAAAAGTGACAAAAGTAAAAGCACGGTTATGAAGGAGACAACTAAATCACCTCATACTTCCTGGCAACATTCATTTAAAAATAAATAAATAAATGACATTTACAACTCTCAATATATTTAGACCAGGGCTGATTCGTTCACTTCTTAAAGTCAAAGTAGATGTCCCCTACTTAGGGGAACGAATCATCGTCTTCATTAAGAGACTTTATAAGATGCCTGGGCATGAAGTACAATAAAAAATAAAAAATAAAAAAGGAGAGAAATAGGATGGTCAGAAGTATAATAACAACAGTCATACTGTGAATGACAAGTTTTAGAGAGGATGAGATCTGGATATTAAAGAACAACAACAGCAAAGATGAGAGATGAAAAATATTATTAACTAAGGCTATTAGCAGCACATACAGAAGGATAAAGGTCAGTACTTTTAAATGGTAAAAAGAGAAGGTTCAAAATAGCTTGGATGTGTGAAACAGACACAGGGAAGAAGGTGGATTCCAGCTTACAGGCTTGAAATACAGGAAAAAAACAGAAGTCAAAAGAGAACTGGCATAGAAGAAGGGACCAATAATGCAGCTCTTACAAAGTAACTACAAAAATATTAGGAATTCTTGGAAATTCGTTTTCCATAGCAAAAAGGTAAGTCCTGTAGTGAATTTCAACACCTCATTTATTAATTCTGTACTTGAGAGTAAGAAAGTTTTCCATTTGAAAGCTGTCTTATATATTACAATCTCTTTTAAGAGGTAAGTTAACAGAAGTTGGTGCTAAGAAAAAACAATGTTTACAGGTTTGAATACTCAAGTCCTTTCTACTCATAAGTATAAATAAAAAAAGAAAGCTGCCCCACTCCTGATACAACTGAGGAGATGTTTAAGAGGAGGACAGATTTAAAATTGAAGTGTGGGAATTATAAAAGATATTAATTCACACTGCTGCCCTGAAAACTTCCATAAAGCCGCACGTAAAGGCCAGAAGAGCAAAAACTGTATTTTAATTATTTTAACTCCAGGAAGAGAGTTATAGGGGCAGTACAAGTAAAGCAGCACACTAAAAACAAGCCAATACAAAGAAGAAAATAATGCCTATATCGGAGCCAACGCTGTAGGATTTTTACTCTACTGCAAGACAGCAAGCAACCCAGCAGAGGGAGCATGGTAGTCACCCTTATTGCTCACAGGGTTGCAAGAGGGCATAAGCAGTGCTACAGGCAGTAAGAGATAYTTTAAAAGAATGTGGCTTTGTTTCACTACCACTAAAGGCTAATCACAGCTTCCCAAATGGGAATTGGAAAAATTGGTAAAAATAATAATTATTATATTTTTTTTTAATATGTACACACACACACACACAAGTTTTGGGCAGAGGAATTAAAATGTAAAAAAAAACCCCACAAACATGGCAACTTTTCTAACTCTAAGACTGCCCAGGGTTGCACATTTGGGTATATATTTAATAAGACTAATTTCATATATTGGTATTAGCCAATTAGCAAGCTGTACATTCTTTGCAAGTACAAAATAAACTCAAATTGGTCAACAATAAACAGCGAGAACTGTACAAAACCTTCAACCAGGTATCACTGCTACTATTGTGTGCATACCAAGTAGTAAGGAAAGGTCAGAAAGAGAGTCTTGTGTATAATGGAGCTTTGTAAAAACTTACTGTCAAGAGTTGGCTGTGTTCGAACACCACTGTGCCCATTCTGTAAACAAAGGAGAAATGAATAAGTCACCTTACAGCAGTATATTAAATTTTCAGACTGATTCACACATACAACATGCTTCATGCAAAATTCTATGTTCATTCTAAACTTAAAGACAATAAAGGTAGAAAATTAACTTGTTACTGCTTTTAACAAAACCACATAATAAAGTTGTCTCAAGTGCAAGGTGTCCTGAACATACAGAACCCCATACACTGCCCAAACTACACCCATCTGAAAGAGACTTTCCCATGTATGGTATACAACATAAACTTCAGGTTCACACCGATATGCAAGAAAGAGAATTGCGTTAACATATAGGAAATGGTTGTGCTTTTGATCTAATGCAACTCACAATTTTAACTATCCAAGTTACACAGAGACGCCAAAACGCCATTTTTTTCCATTGAAAGATAAGACTTGAGAAGCACCAGTTGTTTTTTGGATAACGCTGGAGTACAGAAGTGGATAGTCTATGCTTGATCCTCACCAGTACATACGAGCTAGTGCAGAAGACAAGTGTGACTGAGCCATTACATATNAAAAAAAAAAAAAAAAAAAAAAAAAAAAAAAAAAACTTAAATTCTCACAAGTTCCTTAAGCATTTAATAAATTAAGTTCTCTTAAAACAAACCTACATTCCTTAAACAAAGAGAGTAGGTGCTTTTGAATGCCTCCAGAGACAGAGATCCTCTCCATCCTAGACTAGATCTCCCATATGCTTTTAAAAATAAAACATGAAACTAATTCCCACTGGTGTTTAAATCTAACTAACAGAAGAGTAATGCTGCAGGAGCCACAAACAGTTTTGGATCCATTTGCTAGGTGCCATATAAACTTAATAAATGATATTACCTTTGGACAGAAACTGTCAAGATATGGCAAAATATCATGACTAATATTTATATAGAGAGATAGTTCCTTTCTTAAAAGCTAAGCTTCAGGGAAGGAAACTCAACTAGAATGGTAAGTGTTACTAAGAAAAAAGGTCAGACAGCAATTTAAGATGTCAAAACCCATAAGATCAGAGGCTACTGTATCCCAAATACAGTATGGCAAGAAAATGGCTACACGATAAGAAAAAGTAAGAACAGAATGGCCTGGGAATCAAAGATACCACTTGGTTTGGTTAAACGTATTAAAATAGCAGGGTAATACAAGTCTAACGTGGATAACATGAATATTTAAACTCTTTTCAAAGTCTTATTTCTGAAATTCGCTCACCGTAACTGCCACAGGGGTTGATTCGGACGGAGCCATGGAGCTTTGGTACGCTATCCTACTATGCACAGAACTCTGGTCATAGGAGGAAGTTGTTGTTACTGGGCTAGTGCTCTGGGATGAGCAGGTCAGACTGGAAGAGGTGATGGCAGAGGTTGTGTAGGTGGACTCCTGTACTGTATTGGATATTGGCAAAGAGGTATTCAAAGGATCACTGGAAAAAGTAAAAGTTATTTATCATCTTGGTAAACGTCATCTCAAATACCTTCATGAAAATATCAGCTCCTATACAATTATCTAGAACCATGTAAAATATATTCAAATCCACATTATTTATATTAGAAAACCTAATAATGAAAAACCTATAATTTTGCTTTGGGGGATCAAACATCATAATCCCACTTTTTTAAACCACTAGGTCCACAGAAGTCTGGTATATGATGAGATAGGCCTAATCTCTTGCAATAGAATTCTAATACTACAATAATAGTCTAAGAATGAACTACACAAAGAGGAAAAAATACTCTAAAAATATACAAGACTTTTGCTTTCTATACAGCTTAAATCATTTATGAACTATAAGTCAAAGTTCATTTTTACAGTATTTTTGAAAAGGTTTCTGGTAGTTTTTTACTGAAGCAAAATTTTTGATGAAGAAACAAATAAGTGTTACTAGTATGGTTGTATTTATCAGTGGCAAGTTTAGCATTTAAGTCAGAGCTTCTGCATACTCTTTTCTCATCCTTTAGGAACATTAGATCTGCAATCTGGCACCAAATTATTGACACAGATATATAATGTACAACATTCATCTCTCCTTGATCAAAAGCAGAAGAATTGGGGCTCTGAGGAAATAAACCCTCAAAAAGATTTGAAAAACAGGACAATTAAACATGAGAAAGTAATACTTAAAAGGGCAGCTTATTGGAGGTTATTTACATGCATGTCATCTCCAGCTTCTAACTCACTCATCCAAGGAGATTTTGATTGCCATTAGAAAAGAGATTCCTCTTAAGATGCCATCCACAGAAAACACAGAGTCTTACGAGTCATCATATTTCCCCCTTCCGTTACATGGTAACCTTGCCTTGACATTTTTGGCACAAACTTGACCCTTGAAGAGGACACATAAGAATACACAAAGGGAATTCGCACGTACTTTACAGATTTTGAGTACAAGCTATTGTTGGTCGCCTGGCTGGTATTCTCGTTGCTTGAAGTTGATCCAAACTCTGGGAGTGCAGGCTCTGACCCAAACTCCAGAGCTCCAAACTGAACATTTAACCCCGTCACATCAGCTGATCCAGGCATCTCCACTGCAGAGGCAGGAATCTTAAACAAACAAACAAGTCACAATTCCTTCATATACACTAGCTAAAAGTATACAAAAATAACATCCTCCCCTCCTTTAACTACAGGCTTATTCAATTACCACCTCAACGTTTGCTGCTAACTTCATCTACCACAACCCTCCAGTTTGCATTATATAAATTAACTATATTTTTGTAACTTGAAAATCATATATTGATTCTATGCCCTGATTTGGAGCTGAAAGAGTGAGCCATGATATTCTGTAATATGAAGGTGTCATCCATGTTCATCCCCCTTCATTCAACATTCATCTTGTAGACACCACTAAGTCAATCCAAAATCACTCAGAACAGTTATTTTCCACACAGAGCAATCAGGTATGTGCTTGGGAAAAACAACATCACTGTATTTTGGACTGTAAAACTACCTAGCTTAGAATTTCCTCCTTCATAAACAAGAAATACACCACACACTTGCTCTCCTCCTCCCTAGTAATTTACAGTATGTGTTTATAGAGGACTAGCTCCACTGAATTACACACCTTGGATGCCGGAGTTATCCTCCGCTTTTGTGGTTTCATCTGTTTCTGCTGGGTTTGATGGGCAGTCACTGCCTGGTTATCCATAGATATGCTGGGGAGCTGCAACATTTTGCTAACAGTTGTAGACGTGTCTACTGGCGACGGCTCTCGGAGCTTTACCTGGGAGGAGAAGGACTCCAACCCAGGAGGAGGAACAGGGACTGCCTGTGTTTGTTGCTGCTGTCGTTGAGTCAGCTGGCTCAGAACTGGAGATGGTTCAGGCTGGGATTTAAAGTCTAGCCAGCATTTGGAAAAAGAAATACCAAAATTAAAGCATTAAAATCTGCTCTCAGAGCTTCTACTCTTTATGTTAAGAACTGGGGCGGGGGGGAGCTCAACACAGCTTACAGCTATGCCATGCTTTACTTGACACAGTTTACGGCTATAGTGTGTACCCTCTCTTTCAGGTATCATCACGGGTTTAACATCGAACATTACCGCTGCAATAATAAAAGCCAACACCTTATTTTCCCCACATTAAACAAAGTTTTGAGCTAGCATTATTTAACTTTCTTTAAAAATACGAGAACATATACCTATTTTTACAGTCACATAGTATTATCACACATTAGGCCTCAAAACACTGTCATGGCTTATTTTAGTCAAACACTGCAATTTTCACTACAGTTAACTGTGCTTCTAAATTGTGGTTACTTTCAAAGGGTCTGGAGTTGCCATTTAGAGGTATTATGAACTAGGATTTACTGACCCTGAAAAGGAGAAAACTTTCAGCACAAGCAGGAAGTCATCTATCAGTCTAATCTGTCTGAAAGTCAAGAGATACTAGACATGGGTAGTTTTTTTCCAAGTCTTCCCTTTCATAGTTTTCAGAGAGTGAAAGTCAAGCAATGGCTCAGAGCAGTGGCTAATAACCATAAGAGATCCACAGTACTCACAATATACGAGATTTGTATATTCAGTTGGTAAACTGCATTAGAAAGCAACTTAAAATGTACATAAACATTTTAGCTGCGTTACTGTGTGCAAAAGATTATAACTGCTACCAAATTGGCTGCTTATCTATTTGGAAACATGCATAGACACATATAAACACAAGAGAGATACAAGACCTATCTTTCTTCGCAGTGAGAGCACTGCCACAAGCTACACTGCCAAAAAAAAGTTCATGCCATTTTTACCCCTGTTTATCCTAATTTTACTCAATTAAATGAAAAATCCATACAGTTATGAAAAGAAAAAATACATAATCTGCATCATTATCCGCAGGTGTGGACTTGTACGTGAAGGAAAAACACTGAGATGGGACGCTCATTATGAAGAAAAACACTCATTGCAAATTCATGCAATGGTTAGGAGGGAAAAAAACGAAAAAAGAGAAAGACAAAATATGGTACGTCTTTATACTCAGCTAGAAGCAGCACAGACAGAAGGACCAAAATGAGTATTTTTCACAATTTGTTGAGAAACAAAGACATTAAATTTCCATTTAAATTTTAAGTACATTAATTCAAAGACATCATTACATGAAAGCTCAACAACTTCTAAAGATGCACCGCTTCTACTGATAAGTTTTGAGAGATTTAAGCCTATTTTGTGATATATTCATAACATCATTATCAGCAAATAAGTGGAACTTTAAATGTTCCATCCAATCATATTATTAGGACTATCATATCTCTATCATAGATTAGGATAGAGAGAGAAAGAGGAAACTATGTCAAAGCACTTACCAAACTGACTAAGGACTGAGGACTGAGAAATGGGGGGCTTTAGATCCCAGGATGATGTGGTAGTCGTGGTAGTGGTGGTAGAGCTACTATTGTTTTGTTGAGAGGTAAACTGACCCAAACCCGGAGATTTCAACTGGTCCAAGATTTGGGATCCAGTAGAGTTTGCCAATTTAGAGGATCCAAGTTCTCCAAATCCAGAACAGAGAACTGCAGACTAGCAAAACACACATACACACACAAAAAAAAAGGGGGGGGGGAGAGAGATAAGTATGTAGTAAATAATTTGAACATACCCTTAAGATCAGTGCCTACAGCTGCTACTTGGCAACAGTTCAACCCTTTTCAGCTCTAGATTACTAATAAAAGACCAACTAAAAATTCAGCTGTTGCAGTGTAAGGCCATATCCTTTGCTTATGCATTGATGTACTTCCACCACGATGCCTGGAATAGTGCCAATTTACCTGAATCCACACACCTCAAAATACCACATATTTACTGTTAGGTTATGGAATAAAAAGCTCATCTCCACATGCACTACGGAGCGCAGAAGCACAACGGCAGGAAGGGGAACCCAAATTACCTACTTAGAGGAACTGTCCGGGCTCCTCCCAGAGCTCTCCCAGGAGAACATCAGTCCCATTGTCCAAGTGTGAAACCCAGCAAGATGAGTCAACRGGAGCAGTTCTCCAGAGCACCTTTCAGACTGAGGGGGGGTTACTGCCTAAGTGCAGTATTATGCATTATGAGATGCAGAGGAAGAGTGTTTTGGGATTGTGCAAGACTTATTATGGGATGTTTAGGGGAGAAAGGGAGGCATCCAGGCTATTTGGAGAGGAACAAATATGAGAAACTAGGGGAATAAGGGGATAAAGAGGACCTGTCACGTGTAAATAGGTGGTTGTAGGCTTGTCTGGCCATGCCCTGTGCCTGATTAGTGCAGTCTGTCCTATCTTCTTATTAAATTCCTTTCTCTTTTCCTGGGTGAGGGACTCTCTATTCTGTGTGCATGTGTGTGCATGGGGGGATGGGGGCACGCATATCTGAGTGCAGCAACTGCAGTCAGACCACAGGTAGTAAGGGCCCATGCATCTGTGGTGCCAGCAAACTGGAGAGACCAAAGTAAGTGAAATTAAGTGCCAGCAACTGGAGGGGGGAACATGAGTCAGAGGGCTGATGCGTCTGCGGTGCCAGCAACTGGAGCGAGCGAGGATACGCAAGTGAGCGTGCAATCGCTAACAAACCTCAAGCCAGAGGAACAGGCAAAGCGACCTGAGAGCCCTGTGTCTGTCTGTCTGTCTCTCTCTCAGGGCAAGACCACAGGGGAGCTGGCTAACAGAGGGACCAGGGGAGTCCCAGGTGACTGCCAGGGAGACCATAGGATCTGGGGGTCAACTGGGACACCCGCTTGGGCGTGCGTGTCTCTCTAAGGGCAAGCCCACAGGAGCAGCTGGCTACTGGGGAGATCAGGGGAGTCCCAGCTGACTGCCCGAGACACCATGGGGTCAACTGAGACCCATCTGCATATGTGTATCTAGTGCAAGTCTTGCGTGTGCTCGGTGTGTGCATGTGCACACACGTGCATGGGAGGGCTAGGAAGGGGGTCTGTACCAGCAACTGGAACATGGCTGCCAGCCTTTGGGACTCATGTGTCCAGATGCCAGCAACTGGGGAGACTGGGGATCTAGGGCCAGCTACTGGATGGGCTGAATATCTAAGCTCAGCTGCTGGAGGCATCCACGCTGCACACGGGTATGTCTACGGGCCCCCTAACGGACCTTCTTCCTGATCAGCCAGAGGGGAACAGGCTGAGGCTGCTGGTGCTGTTTGTGTGAGCACAGTGTGCATCTGTCTGTGTTGATATATATGGCTGGCTGTGTATATATGTTGTATACGCGTGTTTGTGTAGATGCCTACTGGGAATACATTCTCAGCCTCACTACTGGTTGGACCTGGGATCATGGAGCTGGAGCAGCATCACTCCATTGAGCTAGTGGGTTTGGCCACCCAACCTAAAATTTACTAATAGTATTCATTATTTGAGAAGCTTCTCAAGTGCCCAATTTCAAACCCTCAAAATTATTAAAGAAGGGAAGCCACTTTTCTTCACTCCAGAAAACTCAGAAATAGTCAGTTTTCCACAAAGAGCAGTCAGATATGTGCTTGGAAATACCACATCATAGTTTTCTGGTATAGAACTTCACTTTATAAACAAACAATTTCATCCCAAATCAGGATGCATTAAACTCATCTGTTCTCTATTCAAAAATTAATACAAGTACTTCATGTAGACTAAGAAAGAACCACCTAGCAAAAACAGAAAAAGTAATGTATTTTACATTTTTGTGAGGATATTCTTAATCTGGTTCCTTCAACATCTGCATCCTGAATTTTACAAATATTGAAACATCTCATGAAATAGTCATTACTGGAAGAGCTATTTGCCTTGAAATATTTACTCTTCAAGATGTAGAGTATTTAGAAACCATAAGACAATTTTACCAGACTCTGAGGAGAATAGGAGTTTACAGCACTGGAGCTGCCAGTTCCTGATGCCATCTGGGTGCTATGCTGAGAATTTGTGAAGACTAGGGCTTGGCCAAAGGTCTGCTGCTGGGGAGCCTCAAACGAGTTGCCTTCTGTTTCTTGGGTGGAAGTCACAGGCTTTTGAAGCAGTGTTACCAAATCAATGCTGTAAGAAAAAGCAAAGTTTAGCTGGAATAAACATGACAGTTACGCAGTGTTGAAATTGAAGAAAGCACTAACGATACATAGATGAAGCTGCCATACTCTGAATTAAGTCTTTGTGACTCTTGCTTGTCTACCTACCATACAAGAACTCTCCACATGACAAGGTGGAATAGAGGTTTCTACTAGAAAGGGAAATTCTGCTAGCTGAGACTTTCCACTACAAAGAGAATCTAAATATTTTTTTCACTTTTCCTCAAATATTATCACCTCCTACTACATCATGCATCATATAAAAGTAACCTATACGATTAATATAAGCATGTAACCGGAGACAAGTGATAAAAGAGATGTCACATTTCAGTGAATTCTACCTGCTAGGCCATTATACGTATCAATAATCCACATCCCCTGTACATCACACAATCCTTCTACAAAGAGTAAGGGATCAAAGGCCTACCCCTGTATAAGTTGGGCATGAGGATGGTAACGGATGAAGTCACACAAGCAGCAACTCAGTGAATGCCTGATTACATGGAAGCTGCCGGAGCAGCAGAAATAGAAGCTAAGTTTCTCAGATAGTAGGCACATATCCAAAATTACTCTAACACATATACCTAAGCAGGGTAAGAAACATGTATTTTCATATGTTTAGCATGGCTTATTACTGCCTAACATGTTTAGCAGAGGTTTATCCAAGGTAAAACAAAGCATTCATACACTAAAAAAAAAATACTCCAAAGATTCTGACTGAAGTTTATCCTAAATACACTGCAAGCTTGGGCTGAAGAGCTGCTTTTAGCACCTTTATCAGTATGGATAAAGTATACTAGAGATATTGATCAGATACTGAAGCAAGTATCCAAAAGGTTTCTTTTAGGAAAGGAAAACAAACAAACAAAAACAATAGCTAGAACTTGAATTTATAAACTGCAATGTTTTCTAAAATAATTTGAGGGACATCCACTTGGGAAAGTATTTACATCAGAACTAATGCGTATCACTTTTAAGAAGAAGAATATAAACCCTACAATAACTGACACCATGCCACCTCCAAGTCCCATCCACGCTGTAAGCAAAGTTTTACTGTACTCTTAAGTATAGCAGTAAAGCTGTATCAAGATGTTTGGGACCATAAGGCCATCTAGTTTTCAGATATCATGCTTTTTGACCACAGAAATACTGATCGAGCAGCTTTAACCTGCCTTCCTGTAACCTGAGGAAGTGTTAGCTAAACCAGGCAACTATTTCCACATCGCCATTTGTCAGGCACTGAGTGAAGACAAAGAAAAGCAAAGTAAGGCAGCAACTACCATATTTTTGGTTCTTTATATGAAATCACTACCTTAAGCAAAGGCAAGTAACCTCGATGATCATCAGGAAATTCACCTTCTTGCTAATGCAAGCTTTTCTGTTAACATATTTGTCAGAGATGCATTCTGAACACTTCTTGAAGCTGGAGGGTCTGGCTTCCCATTTTCTGCACAGCAATGTCAGTGCTTCCTTTTCAAAAGCAGAACACTTTTTTTCCCTACTATATAGTAGTCTTTGTGTAAAAGAGACAATCTTCGCAGTATTATCCTCATGGATTTGACAAACTTGGCTCCACATCCACAGTCAAATATAGGTAACATAGGAACACACAGAATCAATTATTTGCAAGTAAGGCTTTCACAATTTTAAAATTGGCTTGAGCAATCTCTGACCAGGACTGTCCTTGTGTTTTATTCAACATATATTTTAATACGTGCAAGCTAATATTGCTTCACTAAGTGAAACATTTTTTCGTATAGAAAAGGTGGAAGAAGAGCTTACCTTTGTCCAGGAGTAACATGATTCTCAGCTGGAACGGAGGAAGCAGTAAAGACCTTCGTTTCAGAAAGCTGAAAGAGAGAGAAAGAGTATTTTAATCATAAGCATGTTGACACTTCACTGCTGCAACGTCTGCAGAAATTCCATCTTGGTCACACACTTTCAGATAACAGTAATGTCAGACTACCACTACAACCAGTCATGATGCAGCTCCCTTTAAAAAGCTAAGAAAACTTAGTCCAACTTCAATAAATTCTTTTCCACAGAATCATGTACCAATTTAGCTAAAATGTTATGAAATTTAATTTATTGAACACACCAGCGCAACCATGTCAGTTTGGGCAACAGTTGGTTTAAGGAAAGATTATACCAGTAGAAACTAACTAACATGACAGCAAATATATCATCAGTGTAAAGCCAGCTTATACAGACATAATTTAGGACTTCAGCAGAGGAGCTCTGATAAATCCTGTTGCAGAAGTCTAACACACTGCACCATTCCTGGTTATTCATTTCATCTATACCTTTGCTTTACGTTTCAACTCACATCACCATTCAGATACAATAAAGACAGAGCAACTTGCACAGGTACTGGTTGTTGGGGGACTGGGGAGGTTTGGGGGGAATTTTCTTTTCACTGTTTTTAACTCCATTTTTCAGACAAACTGTTTAAACAGCTGCAGCTGCCTAGCGCTAATTCCCTTCTTTTGACAAGAAAACTTATAATTAGAAAAGCTCTTAAACTTATATGGGTTAGGTTTAACAAGATAAAAATATGTATATATAGTGGTCATCTTTTAAATTAAATTTGCACAATACAACTCTTAACTACATTGGTGTAACTCTGCATTGAACTAAAGAATAACTGACCTATTCAAACAGTTACAAAGAACCCCATTAGAATGTGATATTTGAATACAGCTCTTGCAGGAAATTATGCATTTTTAATTGCATATACTGGTAGCAGCCCATATTAAAGGACATCAAGGACATGAGACAATTTCAGCTGCCATCCCATGGGCAGCTCCACTGAAAGCACATATATAACTGAATATATTCATCTGATTGGGATTCTCCTATGGAACACTGTTGATTTAAGCAGGACACAGTAGGGCTGACTGGGAGCAATTGCTTAGCACTCAAGAGGCAAAGTTTGAGCCCTGTTACACAAATGGGAGTAAACTGACAGGCGAGGGAAATATTTCATGTACTCTGCTAGCATCCACCTACATGCAACACTGTGTTATGGGGAAAAAAAAAAGAAAGAAAAAAAAAGAAATTTGCCACAGTTCCTCCCTCCATTTCCTTCCCATTCCCTGCTGCCAATACACATTTTAATCTCAGCTCCCTGGAACAGATTCCAGCTCTCTGTTCTGCGAAAACTGCTGCATGCCCACAACACTATGTACCGACCAAAATTAAGAAAGAAATTTCAGCTCAGGTCTATTTGCAATAAAAAAAGGCTCTTCCTCTGTTGTTCAGTCCTATTCCCACCTTATGTGTTGTTTTAGAACAAGTTGTACTGCAGTATTTGTAGCATTGTGAGATTCCTGCATTATATGGTTCAAGGAGGTCAGCTAACAGCAGAGTGGCAGCCTATGGTCTGCAGTCCCATGGTTAAATATTAAATTCTTTGTAATGCCAACAGTTTCTCACACCCACTTAATCCAGAATAAGACCAGCTGTGGCCAAAACACTGATGAACCCTGAAAACTAAGCAAATCAAGGAGACTGAGGATGCCTGTGACAACCCAAAAGCATGCTCTAAGTACGAGGGAGGCATCTTTCTCCTCAAATAAACTGGCACACAAAGTCTCCAGCTACCTGCTACATTCAAGTTGAAGCTACGCGCCGTGGCAAACACTGCCACAAGCTCAAAACCAAGCAACTAAGCCTGCTGGGATTACGGCATTTGTCAGAATGCATAATACATGCAGCAGCTGAAAAGTTCTTTGTTACACAGACGTAGCTACTGCTTCTTAGAAGTAGTATTATCCTCCCCGACAAAACTGGTGAGGCTAACCATACGTTACACTTGAATCTTTCACTTCAGCATCAGCATACCTATGCATTTCAGCTCTTGTACCTATGGTAAAATCCTTCTCCAGTCACCAAGCAGACAACATATTTAACAACATCCTGTTAACATTTACCATCTCCTACGGCCAGTTGATACGGGATGAGAACAGGCAAAAATATACTCAAGCATCCTGATAAAAATCAACACCAACAAATTAGAAACAACAAAACTTCATTACTGTTTTGATATCAGGTACTGAAGTTAAAGAAATTAAAAACAAGTTCTCATACTGTTTGCTGGTAAAAGAAACACTCTAACTAAAGTATACTTTCAAAATTTTTAAAGTGTTGCTGTTGTTTCAAATAAAAACTACAACTACCAATATTGTTCAGGAAATGTTTGCCTTCATCCACTTTCCAGCAATCTGTATGAGTTCTATTTCTCCTCTGTTGACAGTTTCTGCAGTTAAACTTTATTTTCTTTAGATAGGAGAAAATGATCACAAATTTAATAGGAAAACACAGAGCTGTCTATATTACCTCAAAATGTATCTGGTCCTTCACTGTCCAAACCCTGAATATCCCTTTAACAAGATACAACTTCCTATTTTTAAACAGCAGGTAGTTTCTCACTATTTAACAGTACGCTGACAACCAACTATACTTGTTCAATACAGGACTATTAGATCGCAAAATCTAATCCTTCCCAGATCGAAAAAAAAACCATTAAACTTCACCCAGCTGCTCATATACTGAACTTGGTAACTTATATCTGACTAGAGAACAATACATTTAACCAAAAATACTCTTTAGAAAAGCACCTGGTCTTTATTTGCAGACAGAAAATACGTTAGCTTCCTTGGTCATTTCAATAGTTTCAATAGTTCATTGCTAGAATTGTTTAATTACACATTTAAACGTATGGGTCTATCTTCCATCCACAGGCTCGTATTATGCCTTTTCTGCTAGATTAAAAACAGAACCCATTATATTCTAATAAAGTAAAATTTTCACATTTATTTCAGTAAACTATGCTGACAAAACTTAAAATCTCACTCTAAAGCACCTTTTTCATCAGTAAATAATTTTCAGCTATTCCCCACAACTTCTGTTTTGTAAAAGCACTGAATAATTGGTTGTAGTACTTCAGAATCAAGTTCAGTAGAGTCCAAATACAAAAACATCAATCAAGAATGATTAGGGGAGAGGGAAGAGTACCTACATGCAAAAAGACTACAATAGCCTTTTTTTTGCCAAAGCATCATGCCTGTAGGAGATCATGCCGACCTGTTCTTTTTCACTATTGTGCCCCTATAACCCTGAAATTCTTCAGTCACTGCTTTCCAAAAAACAGCCCCTTGTTCTAAAAGCAAGCCTTGCGTTCCTCATTCCTATAAAAGAAATACACACTCGGCTATATCAAAGCACTTTTCATTAGAACAGGCCGAGTCTAGCAAGAGTTCCAGATTTCTCTGCATGACAAGCTTACTTTCATTCGCCATTCCAATAATTTTTGCATTTCCCCACACATTTTATCCAGCAGCAATTTTATGCTTACTTCCAAATCATTGATAAAGACACTAGATGGCATCTGGCCTAAGCCTGGATTCCCGTGCAGCCCTCCTGGAAATGCTCACGTTCAATAAGGACCCTCTTGCAAAAGACTACTTGCTGAAAGCTGCAAGTCAGATCTTAACCACTAGCGTGTTTTGTGATATCACACAGCTGTTTTTAAGAGACAACAAAAGATGCAAGATCAAATCTCTTAGGAGGACATAGTCTATCGTCACAGCTAACTCATAATTTACTTAAAGATCAAGAACAGCTTTATTCAAGAAGGACCTGTTTTCCATAAAACTCCATTTAGTGGCACAAACTGTATTCCTACACTTTCATTTTTTAAATCAGACTAACCATTTTTTCCTTTATTTTTCCCCCAGGCAGGTTTGGGGCTTTTTTTTTTTTTTTTTTGCAGCTCTCCATTTCATTCACTCATTCTGAGCATCAGCCTATCAACACTTTCTTCTAGGTTTCAGGGCTTTTTTCATCATTCCAAAATTAATAAAAATTAATGACAGGTTAGAGATTTCATTTGCTGCTCATTTAAAATTCATGTGCAAATTACCCAGGTCTAATAATTGAAAAACTAACTAAATCTGTCCCCAGTCAGCATTGCTCAATATCCCTCCTATACTGTAAAAGCTGCATTACACCAGCACCAAACAGGGTAGAGAACCAAAGCCAGATATTTCACTACCCTTAGCACGCCACTCGCATACATTGCAGATATAGAGGACAGACTTAAAACTAGCATCAAAAGCTGGCATCTTTAACTGATACTGGAAATAGGTAACATTTGAGAGTTTGTTTGATTTCCTCCAAACACACATCCTCCTTAGCAGCTAAGGACAGAGTTTTTGTCTCTGTTCCACGACATTCACACATTTCTGGGGATAACAGTGACATGCCACCCTACATGGGGAGGCAGGAGGGATGAATTTTGAGACAATCTCTTACTCTTGTGAAAATAAACTTGAAATAATAGATGTTCCCATAAAAGATGAAAAGCTTCTTAAAAGCTTTATTTTCCTTTCCATACTTCCTTGTTACCTGATTTGTTCTCTAACCTGCTCAGGCACAGTGATTTGGTACAGTAGACTGAATGACAACTTAAAATCACAAACATTTAAATAATAAATAAAATATGCCAAATATTTTGCAGACATGAAAACAAGTCTCACCTGTTAAAGAACTAGAATAAAGATTGTTCTAGTACTTTAGACAACACATCATGATGAAACACAAGAATGAAGTGATAACTTCATCATACTACTAGCTCCCTTTTTAATGTTCTGAACATCAAGAGGACTGATTGAAATAATTATATATATTTCAACCAAACAGATCAAATGATGGGTCTAAACTTGACAGTAAGCTGTAGCACTAAAAAATAATTACATAAAAATCTTGTGATACTACGGCTTTAAATCTCTGCACAGTATTAGGGGAAAGTATGCAATTAACACTCATCAGTGTTAAGCAGCAGAGAACTATAACTCATTAATACTTAATTTGGGACACAACTTAAAATGTTATTATACATTAGTAGTCCACGCAGCAGAATAAATGAATATTTTTAAATTAAATTTTATTCAAAAAGATTACCTAAATATATACTGTTTTAAACAAGAATTACAGGGATAAACATGCTAAGAAGTATAATTGCATACCTACAGCAAAGCATTATTTAGAACATTTAATTTCTGAAGACAACACACAGACTCTGAAAAGGGTAAATAATGAATGCTGTCTATCCAGTGAGGTACACTTACATCTTCATTCCAGTCTTCTGCTGTCCATTCTTCTATTGAATTTTTCCATGCTCCTATTGTAATTTGGGGAAGGAAAGAAAACCAGTTAAAAGCTAAAAGCACAACATTGTATTTCAACCTTTCTGCATTAAAAGCCATCCTGTTCTTATTATTAGTGGAACACAAAGCAAGGAGGATGGTGGCTGAAAACATGGAAAGCTCTTGAAAATTGGTCTGCAGTTCTAAAAATTTGGAAGTTTTTTATTATTTTCTTTTAGCTTTATCTATGATTTCAGGAATTTCTTAGCCAGTATGGTACCAGACATAGCTTACATGAACATATCTGCAACAAGAACGATCAACACCAAACATGGGCAAGAACCTGTATACCTGTCTACAATAACAGTGAGAGGTTACTCAACCCTTCTACTGGATCTTCAAGATCCAGTCCAGAGTCTAAACAAAACACAACCAGAACACCTGCTCTGACTTTCATAATCCTACTTTTAGGCATACATAAATTTGAAACCCAAGCTATGCCTCTAGACGCTCCTTTCCAACGTGCTAACCCTCTTCTCAGAAGAGAACAACCCCATTCCCTTCCCCTGACAGGGCAATCTTATTTTAAAACTTATATAATCCAGATAGCAGCACCAGAAGAGTCAGTAAGCTGCCACTGTAACAGCAAAATACCGCTTCCTGTAACTGATTTGGCAAACAGTGGAGCACAGCACAGAGACTACAGCATGCAGCAATGGTAAAACTACAGGAAATGAGTCTAAAGTTTTAAAAAACTGATCCCTTCCAGAGGAAGCAGCAGAAACAGACATGCAAGAGCAACAAACGGTCTCAAGGCCTCGTCAACCAGCATAAGCACAAGTAAGGTTATCCCAGCAAAAAGCAGAGCTTTCATTAAACTCTGTAACCACAAGCAAAGAAAACACCAGCAGTAAAATTCCTGGTACCATCACCTTTGCTCAAGTCCAAAAGCAGAAGAGGAAATACTTTAACCATATCCTTTTATTTAACCAGGAACCCTCTGCAACAAATTCATTCAGAAACAAAGCCCCCTGAAGACAGCATCAAATCCAGTCTGCGCTAATCCGATCACTAGATTAGTGCATTCTTCTGCACATTTTACAAAGCGGCATCTAGGCCAGAGTAGGGTTGAATGGCACTAATCCAGCGAACTCAACAAGCCTACCACAAAGATATACACATACAGGGGAGAGCAGACAGATTTTATACCTTGGAATCCAAAATTATTTGGCAGGTCCTGAGCAAGGTAATATCCACTCTGTGTTGGCTCTGTGGAGCAATATAAAATTGCCTGAAACGTATTTTCTTGCTCACATTATATCAAACAGCCCCTAACTAGGAGCTTTCTACACGCTGCAAAATATTGAGGCAGATTTAAAAATAATAATTTTGGCGTGCTTAGATATAATTACCATGCCTCAAATTACTAGACTAACCCACAATTTCTACAGATATTTTGGAAAGGAGGTAGAGCCAAATGAGCAGCGCTATTTATTAGTGAAACAGTTGATTTCCCCCCCCCCCCCCAACCAGTACAGGATCACTTCCTCTGTCATGTCTTCCTTGAAGAAATACGTCCCCGTATTTGCCCTATTAATACATATCTTACAGTGGTCAGAGCAAGGCCAGTCTCTGGAGAAGACAAACCTCGTGTTAGTGCCAGAACTCTAATAATAGGACTCCGTTAAAACAAACGCAAAGAAACCCTAGACAAAACGAGCCAAACTCCCGAGTATCCCCCCCACCTTTGGGAGATCGGATCTGTTTGGAGTAACACCTGGAACACCTTCCTGCCATTCAGTTTCAAGGTTTATCCATTGCTCCTACTTTTCATCGCGCTTCTCTGTTTACTCTTTTCAAATACTGAACGCAACCCTTTACCCTTTTATTAGTTTAGCCAAGTTGCTAAGTTTATTAGTATAGCTTATTCACACTCTAGCTGCTGAAGTCAATCCTTCCGGTCTCAGTTGTTCTCCTGCTCTTCTCTGAACTAAACCCAATTTCCTAACGCCTTCCTGATACAGAAAGGATTCCAACTCTGATCTTGCCACAAGCATAACAGCTTCCTTTTTGTCCAAAATCCACCCTGGCTTTGTTGCAAGCCCGTTTATTCTCTTCCCCACCTTTACCCCCAGGTCTTACCAGAAACCCCTATTTATCAGTTCTCTGCTTTCCAGCAAAAGTGTGCTTTCTGTTTTCAAGCATGTTTGTCATACCAACTTCAACATAGACTTCCACCTGTAACTGTTTCCCTTTTTTCTTCTATAAAACCAAATTAATTCATCTGTAGAAAGCCGTAAAGCCAATAAAAACTGTACTATATATTCTCAGTACAGCTTAACTACTTTCCTCCAATTCCTTACTCCTATGACAATTTTGGGATTTTTTTCCTCTTTTGAATTATCCCCCATACATATCCCCCATATTATCCCCCTGAAGATCATTCTAGTTTGGTCTATCCCAAACTTATGTACTAATCTTATTACTGCTGATTACATCCACAATAATGGAATAATCTGAAGGTTTCCTTAAAATGTTTCTTCCAAATTCTACACCAATCCTAAAACAAACAAATACTTACAGCTTCCAAGATGCACAATTCCCTTCCTCCTCCTTGACAGATATACTATGATTTATTTTTTCTTGTCATGCTTCAGTTTCAAAGTAATTTAAGACTGCTCATAACCAAGCTAATGAGAATTAAATTTTACTGTGAAATTTATGAAATAGTATCAAGATAGAGGTATAGTAAATAATTAGAAAGCAATATACATTTTTATAATATGATTTAAGAAGTGACCACCTCTGTCATAACTTCTGTTATAAAAACGGGTGCAATTTGTTGTTCAGGATCTCCCATTGCCTTGTACATTATGAAGAAGGCAAGAGAATGAACACTCTGCATGCCTGTAAAAAAATATCAAACATGCTGTTCAAGTTTATTCCTTTTCGGAATTGATTGGTCATTTAGTTTCCTCCCATCTGTCCCTTCTTTGTCCTGCAACTGTACATTTCTACTATAAAAATTTAGATACAGGGAAACTGATGCCGAATTATTTGGAATAAAATTACACTTAAATTCCACCAACCAGATTTCACCCTTTCCTCTCCTTTTATTCCAACCAGCTACACTAAATTTTAGATCCACAGAACCAGCTAGCTTTTCTATGGAATTCACAATGATGCATCTAGAAACACTCTTCGTTCAATCTACTGCAACTCTTCTGGCATCTACAACAATTCAGGACAAGATGTTCTAGAGCGTTTTCAGAGAACACAAGAGAACAAATGAATTTCAGAAATAAAGGGTTTTTTTATTTGTTTGTTTGTTTTTTAAGAAAATTTTGAAGATGGTCCTCTCCAAGCACCAACGTAGAGAGGAAATACTTATGAAATATTCTGAACTGCACAGAGTTTAAATTTGAATGATGTCTTCAGGAAACACTTCCATATGGGTAACTAGTTTAGTTTCTCCAGGTAGTTGCCCAGTATCTCCTTTTTAATGCAAGTGCAAATGAAAGACACTAATTCTCCAGCTCCTGTAGGTACAGTACACTAGTTTTGTTTGTTTCTTTACAGATGAAAGAAGAAATGAGGTTGGAAAATGAGGAATAAAGAGGGATTTCCGTCCTGTCCTTCTTCTGAGTATACTCTTATTTGACACCCTTCAATATCCCACTGCAGGCTGTATGAATTTCCAGACAGACATATCCCTCCTCATTCACTTCTTTGGCAACTCTACACTGGTAACTTCTTTATTACTGGGACTGTTGATTTGTAACTAGCATAACAGCATTTCAACTGAAGAGGATAAAAACAATTAAAAACTAGTATTTGTTATTAACAAGACAGATCAACAGCTCTACTTTGTACAATCTGCTTCCAGCCCCACACATTGTCTGCCGCTCCTTCCCCCACCTCTATTTCCCTCTTCCTGCCTCACCTCTTTCCCAACGCTCCCTCTTCTGCTCTAAAACTAGTGCCCCAGCTGCCGCCTCCTCTCTAAAGACCCTCAAAGACGCTTTCCATTCCAAGGTTGAAAGTGCTTCCCACTTGTATAAAACTGATAAAGCCTATTATTTTTAAATAAATCTCTTCTTGTTGGTTTAGGGACTTGTTTCTTATGTTCTTAGGGCATGTCTGAAGAAAAAACACTCTAAAATAAAACTCTCTCCCTATATTGATATATACAGACACGTTTGTTTCACCAGTTATGGTGTCTTTTCCATTTTCACTTAAAGTAAATTAAGATTAACTGGAAAAAGGTACTTAGCATCCAAACAGAACATTCACACATTAACTAGTTTACTTTAAATTTCCACCAACGAAATTATTCTGCAGAAAATTCCCCATGTAGACAAATACACATTCGTCCCCGTAAGACTCAATCTGACAAGACTAGGGAAAACTCCAGAATGCTTTCTCAGACGTTCTTCTCCCTACCATGCTTAGCAACTTTGCACAAACACCTTAAGTTGCTTTATGAAAATCCAGTGCGCTTCTAAGTGACATGCATAGGCCCTAACAGCAAAAAGGTGTCTGGCATCCAAAAAGAACATCCACCCATTAACTACTGCACTTTGAATTTCGACCAACCTAATTACTCTGCAGCAAACCTCCCATGTAGACACACTCATTCATACTCTCAAGGATATCAGTTTAGCCACAGCCAACTATTCCTATTCCTAGGCAGAATATTTCTTTTAATGAAGTCTGAGGAAACGCATTCAAGAAGAGGGAACAGAGGCTGCAACAGGGGAGGCATATGAAGGCCACACACAGTGGGCAGGAAGGGTCACAAACATTCAAGTTCACTTAGGAAATGAAGCATAAGTGAAAGTGGTTTGTAAAGCACAGTCTTAAAGTTGTGTTCATTAATAATTAACTGATAAATTCTCTACACCTCTGTTCCAACCCCTTACACCTTTCTTGTATCACTTCCTTCTTTGGTCAGTTAATCTCATTGCTTCTGTAATACTTGTGACAAGTACCCTGCCTCCCACTGCCATATAGCAAACACCAGTATCTGTATTCATGGAGGAATTTTCAGTTCATTAGATATCCTTCTAACTCATTATCTGATAAACTTATTTGAAAAACTAACATGAGTGAGAGTAAAAGGCGCGCTTTTGTTTGCTATAACACAAGTCACTTCAAAGGTGATGCCTTGGAAAGATGCTGTGTTTGGCAAAAAAGCTCCTTTTCAATAGCCCTTAATTTACTCAGTGCCATTCTGCCACACCGGACTACAAGGCACTCAGAGTGACAAGACAACTGCCTAATAAGGCCTCCTAAACTCTAAGCCTGTTATTGTCTTCTCTGGTTAAGTGAAAAACAGCTTTTATAGAGTTTAGAAAGCTGCATCTCAAGAGGTTCATTGCAGGGCTCAATGAAGCTGAAATATTTCACTTAAGTCAACACACTGGCCTCCAGTATCAGTCTTTTCCTTCCACACCTGACTCAGAAAAGATTGTGAAAATCATTTCAGCAGGCTTCAGCACCTGATGAAGAGATAAGACAAGTCATCCTTTATTTGGGGGGTGGAAGGAGGAAAGTAGTCTGTCCTATCACTTGGTGGTTCCCAAGTGCGGAGAACAACATACACAATTTCTCCATCCTGACACCGTCTTTCCTTTGTCTTCATCTGCTGTCACAGAATATAGGAGGCAGCAATCTATCCAGTTGTTTTTCCAAGTCACAGACAAGCAGGTCACATTCTTCATTTCTGAGTCACCACATGAGACCACTGTTAAGTGGTTCCTTTTCAGACTAATGTGTCTGTTGCCTTTAGCCAGGACTGCATATTTCACCCTTGAAACTTCATATAGAAACACACAGCCGCCTCCATCTTCAGACAAGCAGACTGTTCTTTTGGCTTCTATTCAAGTGCCTGCTCGTGCTTTAGTTCATAATTCTTCTCTTCAAAGGTGGCAGATCTCGGAACTCCATCTCCTCCATCCCAGAGACTCACATCCTTACATTGCTACACTGTATAGGTTGGACTTCCAAAGACATCTCAGCGTCACTGAGTGGATTCATATTTACAAATAGTTTTTAGACGTTTACTTAGACATTCAGACCCTATTACCCAGTGTCTGCGGACCAATCACTTTTAGTGGGACTTACGCTCCTAAATCATGTTGGGTGAGATCTTAAGCAGCATTTAGGAGATCTAAACAATTCTTCATATAAAAGGTTCTTCCAGCAACCCTTTGAATCCCTTTCTCTCTCAAGGGATTGTTAATACTAAACAAACAAAAAATTGAAAATTGCCTTGCCCTCATTTAACCAGAGTGTCACTAGGGCTAGAGCATGTGCTCAGCCCATCAGTAGCAGTAAGTTATAAAAATGGACTAATATCTGTGCCAGGTGAGATGTTTTCACATTTTCAGAAGGTAACACTAACAGAATGTTATTTTAACTGTAATTTGCTACAGGTCTTCATTCCAATCCTTCCACTTCTTGAAACATCTTACCAGTTCCATCATCTGCATCATTCTGACCAGTCTCCCAAATCTCAGATTTTGTCCCAAAGCCATCAGTGGCAGAAGACTCCGTATAGTCTGCAGGGTTAAATGTCCTAGAGTTTTAAAAGTTAAGAAATGGAAGAGAACACATGGGTCATTCAATGAACATAAGTGTCACGATTTTTAGCTGAAGTCGTATTAGATTTAACATCTTGATTTCCACATATATTCATTTTAGTCATTGGTTTTAAAAAGATATTTTTCTTCTATGAGCAGTCACTGATAAAAAAGGAGAAAAGAAGGAAGAAGAGAAAAAAAGTCAGGAGACTTTAAAAAAAAAATTACTGTAGAGAAACTGAACAAAAACAGGAATTCCTGAAAAAGCAGTAACAGCATATATACTCCTCCCACTCTCCTAAGGCATTAGCTTATATGCAAAACATTAAGCCTCTCTCAGCTGATTTCTCAGCAGACAGCTGACTGATGAGAAACCAGAATCATGTACTTTCAGAGCACCAGACTTCTGCAGGACAGCAGTTGGAACATTGGTAAGATTATTTCAGAAGCACTCCTGACACCAATCCAAAAACACAGATGCAGCTAGAAGATGAAAAAGGATTTTTGAAGAAAAAACACTTTTCAGTTTATAAGATAGAAGTGTGAAAAAGAAGGCTTATTAGAGAGGTAGAATGAGCCTTCTGTTCATCATGACACTACTGGTATTACATGAAATGTCACTGAGAGCAACACTGAGTAAATAAACATAGTGGAGGCTACACTTTTCTGAAGCAAATTCTTCTGACAGAATTGAAAAATCCTTAGAGCTGCTGAGTAACTTCTTTTGATTCTGTATTAGGGTACATGTATGTCCAAACACCTTAAAGCGTGAAACCTCAAAAACAAGGGAAAGTTTATAATCACTAGTGTTTCTGGTCTTAGTCAGGATTTGCACCTTCTACATTACACTGGAACAAATCTCTTCTTTAATTAACCTAGAACTATAAGCACCACGGAGAACTTTCAGCCTCCTAGGCACCTGTGAAACTTAATAACTCAATATGACTGTTACTGGTAGATACAGTCGAGTTAAGTTTGACACATGAACATTAAGTGAACTTACATTAGGTTTGTATAGGTGTGTCTAGTTACAAATACAGGCTTAAGACAAAAATATTCCATCATCTAACAGATCTGTGAATTTTTGCAACCATATTACTTTATCATACATACAGAGTTATTAATAGATACAATGGCAATTAATATTGCCACTGTGTTTGATCCTCCCCAAGATCTGTGCTCTGCATGTTTCTTACCCCATGCCTTGGGCTGAAAACCTCCCCGCTCCTCTCCCTCTGCCACGTCCAAAGCCTAGGAGAGAAAACACCATTTAACAGCAAGAGCAGAGAAGGACCCAATTGCTAGTCTGTCACATTAAAAAATGCTACGATTGAAGAAGAAAATTAGGATACATGTTTCAGTAGGACTTGAAACTTTTGGTATCTTTTCTGTATCTAGCGAAGTAGAAAATCAAACACTAAGAAAAGGATTTAACTAAAGCCTCATCCCAAACTAATATGTGACGTTGCTGCTGTTAAATTATTAGATATTATATGAAAATTTTTGTCTCCAATTTCTCACGCTGGCCTACAAGGCCCTAAAATCCCAGCCTACGTGTGTACCCTGATCTCTCAAGGAACTTCCTCTCACTCCTCGATTTTTCCAACTAAGACAAGTGTCAATATCCCATTTGTTTCTTTCTCTCTCTCAGATTCACTGTCCACCCCTACCTCCTGCACATTCTTCAAGCTGGTACCACACATTCCTTGCTTTTCCCCCTCAAGCCTAGTTACTGACATGAAAATTAAGGAATTCAAATTATTCAAACAACTCCCTTATCACCCCACAAAAACATTAGTTTCTGTTTAAGCACAGCAAAGTATTTCCTCACTGCCTCCAATTTTGATACCAGCCTCAGTTTACAAGCTTCTTGCTACAGTGAACGGCTTTATTTTTTTATGTTGCAGAGTGCCAATGAGGCATTAGAATTTTTGTATTACTTAACCATCCATAAAGCACACTTCTGCACAAATTTTTAGAAACTATTTCTTACGTGCAGTATATTTCTGCACAGACCTTTTTCCCTTTTTATGTTATCAATATCTGAGGCTATTCCAGTTTGTCATTTTTGTGGGGATTTTTTGTTTGTTTTGGCTTGTTTTTTGTGGTAAAAAAAAATACATCATTTTGCATTACAAAACAGGAGCAGGTCAAGAGCTACAAACAGAGAGCAAAAGTAATGATTATTTTAATGACGAAATTATACAGTAGTTGCAAGTCAGCAAGCAACTACAAGTTTACCAGAACACAAATGTTATCATTCTTAATCACCAAAACACTGCTTGTCCAAACATCAGAATTATCTAGGATGGACAGTTTGAATTTGGATCAAAACTACCCCTTATTTTCAGGGGACCACCTTAAATGAATAGGAGCAGTAGCTCCTGGACATGGTAAAACCAGTTTAAGAAGTTCCTGGTTTAATGACTTTCCTTTCCCTCTCCTCGCCACTCATTCTTATTCTTGCCCTAGTTCACTGTCCAAGTTTAAAAAGACATTTCTGAAGGACTAACTGTCTACTACCTGCGTTTTAAGGACTTCTCAGAAGCATCAAAATAGGAGGATAGCTTTACCCTCATTTAGATAAAAGATTTTACTTATATTTCTATGCAAGATGAACAACTGCTAGTTACAGGGAAACTGTGGGACTCCACAGAGGAAGGATTCCCATTCAGCAACACAGTGTTTTGGTGGGACAAGAACATGCAAGAACTGAGGTCTGACACTAGGCCAGGCTTGCTATGTCTACAATTTTCCCCTCTTTGCTCTCCTTTTCACAATTGGTTGTCAAGAGGACAGAGGTTAAGAAGGAGGTAACAACAGCTGCAGCTCAGACCCAGCAATCGGCAACGCTCTTCACCCAGCCCAGATGTAGAGATGCGTACTTTGTTCTGCTGTGAACGTCACAGCCCCAAACCGCACCGTACACAACCAGTGCTAACCAAGTCTCTGAGCCTTCCTAGTGGCCTACCTATTCTAGCCTTAGTTCTCTTCTCCCTCATCCATCTGAAATCCCCATTCTGGGAGGCTGATCTATGGCATAACAGGGTAGCAACACTCAGACACACGAAAGATAAAAGTCAGTGCACTCCAGATTACCATTCTACCCAGTAAATAATTCAAAAAGGTAGAACTGGCTAAACAAGTTTACTTGGGTACACTGCAGAAGCCTTCTACATAATAAATTTACTTCTTATAAACCACCTAGAAGTCTAAGTTTCTGGTGGAGACAACATGGTATCAGTTGCTACAGCTATCAATACAGCATTAAGCACCATTTATTAATAGTGCGCAGAATACAGGCCAACATTTTTCTGATCAAAACTCAGCTACAAGACAAATTAGGAGATGCAAACCACAGAAACAGTTGAGTGGAAATATTTGAGTGAAGCAGACATTAGGGATAGAAATACTGGCTGGAATAGCCAGCATGAAAGCACAAATCGGTTTTAGCAGAGGAGCTAAGCCTTCTCAGTCCCCAAAGTCTGAAAGAATAACCTTAGCATAGCAAACAGAAGATGAAGTTTTAGCAAGAGAGGCATATGTAAGATGTTGTTTCAGTGCCACTAGCCAACTTCTGTCTACCATCTCGGGCACAGTAAACTAGTGGCTAAAAGCAGCAATAAAGACCTCCAGCAATTCGAGTGCATTTTGACTATAAAGAAATAGGCCTGTTCGTGAAGTTCCATACACGGTCTTAGAAGACTATTAGCCAGCAAGGACTTGCCCACAAAAGATCACTTTGAAAGTTAATACTAAATTTACCAGAACTTGAATTTCAAGTGGATTCTCTTAACTTCATAAAGCTATGTCAATGTTTTCTGTCAAAACTGAAGTGCAACTCATTTAATTTAATCAGCAAGTGCAACAAAAAGCACCCCAATGAAGACCAAAGAGAAGTACCAGACCAGCGGTGTTAAAGAAAGCACTAAATCCAAAGCCAGAAAAGAAGCTTCCAAAGAATCAATTCAAAACATGGGACAGTGAGTACTCGCTACTGAAAGACTAACTTAACTTGGACAGGAAATCTCATGATCATGACACAAGGCTCCAGTGAGAAGGGCTGTTATTCTCTTTGCTGCAACTAGGTCACTAATATACTCTAAAATTCTCATGCTAAGAGAGTTATTCCTCTGATGGCAATATTAAAACATGGCCTTAAAATCTTAGAAGGCACAGCCTTACAGCTTACAGAGAAATTACAGTCATGAAGCAACTACAAATTCCCATGCTGTGTCTGCAGACTTTTAGTACTTTTTAACAGTGACTAAAAGGTCAGCGAACAAATGGCGCTTGACACAGAAATTCATGAGCAGGGAAACAAATTCTGAGCATGCAGTTCCACAGTAGCTTAAACCCATTTAAATCAGGGCTACTAAAATGGAAGCCATTCTCACCTGTGATCACCATTTCTGCCCCTTCCCTACACTGACAGTTTTGGCTCATACAACCAGTGAGTGAGCACAAAACGAATGTTGGAAAATGAAATGATTAGTTTACTGCTGGATCAACTCTTTGAATGAGTTCACTGTTTGTTAAATGCTAGTAAACCAACCACCCTTAAGCCAGTATAAGTCACCAGAAAACAGGCAAACCTGTTGTTCACTGCTGCCACGCAGTGAGCCAGATCACAGAACTTCCTAGGGTTAAAAGCAATCACTTTTTATTTTTGGCTGGGTTAGTTTTAAACTTAGATCAATGCTCTGATACAGTTCAAAGGCACCAGGGGACAGACAGGACCAATTCCAGCAGTAATGCTAGCTTCTGCTGCACAAAAGCATAACCTTAACACTACTCAAAAAAGATCTGTATCTATCTATAGCTTACTCGGATATATATCATAATGGCCAATGTTTCCAAATTTTTATTTTTTTTTTAAACTGTGGTAATTCACAATCAGTAATTCTTCTGTCAACATTTTTATCTGCCCACAAAAAGAGAACAAGCGACTTGACAGTAGCTCATTAAATCTTCCAGTGAGACTACAGGAATGGGTCTTCCTACAATTAATCAGCATATTGAGAACAAAACTAAACAACAGAGACATCACACACACAGTAAGATTACTGCCCTGCCTTTTAGAACCCCTCATAACATTCCTTCACATTCCCTTACACTTGGACCTAGAAGCAACAGCCTAAAATATCAAGGCAAGTATTGCTTACTCATTTCTGTTCCAGGAAATCAGGAGTGGGGAGCTAAGTTTAAAGCTGATTCTGTTTAACCTTCATGCTACTCCCCCTACCTGATACCATTATTTTAAATGATGAACTATTTAAAACGTGTTTTTGTTTCCTTTAGCATTTTAATTCTGTTCAACTGAGTATTGTATTTTTTCTTCCTGCTCTCCAGGATCCCTCCCTTTCTCTCACTCAGTCAAGCAGACTCACATTAGCTATCACTGGTTCAATTTACATTTTTATTTTCTGTCATAAATGCTACAGAAGTTAACACAGCCACATGCAGGCAGGTGGTGAGATTTCTCTGTTGCCAGGAAAACCCATCCGGAGTTCAGGACACTCATAATCACGCAACAAAGTCTTAACTCTGGTACCATCCATGCACGGAAAGAACTGTTCATCTGATTGAGAGCATTCCTTCCCCCAAAACAGAAAAACTACGTGGGAGCACAAGATGAATGTGTAGTACCACAACTTGAATGGGACTATCCCATTAAGTTAATAGCCTATTTAATGGAAAATCCAGTTAGCTTAACTTGCAGACCTAAACCCTTCCACTTTAACGCATACGCTTTATTTCAAAACTAAGATTTTCGCACTGAGAGGTTTAAATAGAAAAAGAGACTTTAAGGTTAAGAAAGAGGCCTATGAATAGCTGAAATGAAAAGGAAATGCAAACTGGAAAAGCAGGCAACACCCTAGATTTGTGTTTATCTCAGACTACACACACACTGAATTGAATAGCCTTAGTCTATGTTCTGAAAATGCAGAGCCAGCCATTCTCTTAGAAGTTGAGATGACAGAGGTCTAAACCTCCATAATACCCAAAATAAACACTGAAGTTATTTATCAACTCAGATCGCTTTTGTCTTATTAGTTGTTGTAAAGCTAAAAACATTAGATCCATTTTATATACTGCATGTACTCTAATAACCATTTTCAACAGCATGCGCAGAAATCTCTTTCAACTCTGAAGTCATGTTTAAAAGAAAAAAAAAATTTTTCTACTAAAGCAAAGTTCTGGTTAATCTCAAAAAAAAATCATATGAAACAGCCTCTTAACTAATGCAGAATCAACTACAGCAAAAATAAACAGACTTCAGCTTGTGACCTCTAGAACGTCTGTTCTACATTCATGTTTTAGAAAAACTAACATCCTTACTAGCTCTGGCAAAGCAAATCCAAAATATTTTTTGTGCCAACTGTCCTAAGCTTTTAAAACAAGAAAATGTTTAGACATGCAATTTTGGTTACAGAAGCTCCTTTTTTTTCCAAAGATAGTATACTTTTTAATCTAAAAAAGTTAAAAAGACACCACAGAACACAGCAGATTTGCTGCACTAGTCAGAAACATACAAAAACAGCAAGCCGCTCTACTTTCTTGTACATCCAAAAAGAGAGTTTGAAAGGCTCCTTGTCAGGTAGCTGAGATCCAAAATTAAAACCTAATGTTTTCCCTTTCATTTTTGTTTCTGTTTTGCCAGAAAAAAAATTCCCTGTCAGCATCCACACTTTTGTCATGCACACATTGCTCTGGAAGAAGGTGAAGAGAAGAAGGAGGGAGTTTAAGAACAGAAGCAAAACTGACAGATCCATTCTCACTTTGCAAATCAGGCTAATTGCTACACACGAATCTAACAGCTCTATGCTGAATCAAGACCAAAAGTTCATCTACCTGCTATCCCGCCACCAGCTATGGCCAATTAGATGTCTAGGGAAGAGCACAGGAGCTGAAAGCATAGTGCACACCCCCTGGACACTCTCCTGGTCTTCAACCATTTGTGGCCCAAAGAGTTCCTGAGCCAGAGACAATTAATTTACATGCTTCACAACCCTCAGTGGTTTTCGGTATTTTAGGATGACCTTGACCAGTCTCTCCTTGTGTAAATTTTCAGCACCCACAATGTCTTATTGAAAGGAGTCCACCGGTTATCTACACGTGTGAAGAACCACCTCCTTTAGCTCACTTGGAACCTGTAACCTACTATCTTCATTTAATATCCCCTCATTCTCCTACTTGCAGGGAGGGATCTGACTGATTTCCCCACAGAACCTTCTCCACAAAAACTTTACAGATCTCTATCACACACCCACGCAGCCTTCTCTTTAGCAGGCTGAGAAGTCCTAGCCTACTTATTCCTCACATGCCATAAATGTAATGTTTCCAATCTCTTTACAAGCCTTTTCTAGTTCTACCACATCTTTTCCAAGATGAGGTGGAGGACAGTGGGAGAACCAGACCTGCACTTAAAATTAAGGATGTGGGAACAGTACAAAATGGCAGCATAAGAAAGACTGTGTCTGCAAATCATGTTAATTTTAATCACCTGCAAAGTCATGTACAAACACAACTAAGGAAATGTTTTTAGAACTGAAGATTATAATGTAAACATCTTTCTCCATACTTCCTTCAATAGATTCCACTTGAGATGGTTATGATCCATTGCAATACTGACGCACAAATATAACCACTTTAATGCAGTTACTATCAATCACCACTATAGTATTTTTAATGGCTAAATTAAGCTCATTCAAGAAATTCAGTTCTGAAAATGAAAGACAAGAAAGCCATTGTTAAAAAAAATAAAATAAAAAAATAAAGACTCCTTTCCAAACCAAAGTTTACACCCTCTGTTTAGCAAGTAGAGATTAAGGGCTGAGGAGAAGAGCAATTCCAGCTGGGGTGTGTCCTGAAACACAGCCGGTGATGTGCTTTTGCTTTCTATTAATCAGGCAATAATCCATATCTGCTTCAAACCCCTGATCTCTTGCATGCCAGCAGCAGTGTTACTTGCACACTGTAAACCTCTTATCCTATAAATTCGCAAGGAACATCACACAGTTGTTAACAAAAGATCTACTGGATAATGAAGTAAGCGCCTACAGCACTAAGGCTGAACTTCTCAGTATCAAGCATTTTTCCTGCTAAGTAGCACACTATCACCACAGTCAATCCCATTTCTGCTATTTTCAGTGCATGTCACATTTCTTTAAATTAGGTTGTTCTACAATGAAGCAGTAACACAATGGCCCAACAAATCATCCCCTAGAAAGCAGCCAGCAAGATTACTCCAGCCTGAGAAGGCAGCTTAAAATAGAGAGACGGGAGTGCATTGTTCAGATATTAACTGTTCCCTAATTTTATATCTGATGCCTAGATTCCTGAACGCACACAGCATGAAACATTTCTAAAGAAAGGGATCACCAGAAACCTATTTACTTTCAGCTGGAGAATTTTATGCCTGTATTTGACTATTCTATGTAACAGCAAAGTACAACAACTGAACAAATATAGCAGGAAACCTTTTTTTTTTATTCCTACTAATATCCGAAGAAAAAGTCACGTGTCCCTGTAACAGAGAAGTGAATTAAAAAGCTTTACACAATTCCCTGCAGATTTCAAGGGCTGGCATTATAAAATCAAATTAGGTATTTACTGCCACAGAACACACACACTTGTAATATAATGATCCAGGAGCTGTTCAAAGTGTTTATCACAAACAGTTGAGAACAATTCATTAAAATACTTTGTTCACATGAACGTACAGTCTAAAATATTTGGTAGGGAGATACAGAAATACTATATATGCTAACACAGCGAACAGAAATTGGTTGAAGTTGTTGCTGTTCCTTCAGTAAGATATGTCAGTTTGAGATTGATGATTAAGGGCCTTGGCTTGAGACATATGATATTTATCTAGAGAGCTACAGTGCTAACAAGGAAAAGAGTGTATTTTGGTTCCTAAAGTTAAAAACCAAAAAAAAATAGACTGAACTTGAAATTAACCTCTGGAACATACTTCAGTTATGCCCAACAACTTAAAGAAAATCCTACCTTTAAATTTTTAGTTTGAGTATAAAGAATTATTTTCTAAAAAAAAAAAAAAAAAAAATTGAAATCTTTAAACTCCATCTATTTATAGTGTTAACATACCAAAAACTAGCAGTGAGTTATACCACACCCTCCTCTGCAAAGCTACCTCTCTACACACACCATTTGGTATCTGCTGATTCACATGCCCAACCGAGTCATATTCTGACAACCCTCTGAAAGCTGCAAGTCTTTGCATCTTCCGAGTCCCTCAAGAAGCCGAGCTGGAGACACTGAAGTTGGAAATGCCCGATTACTGGATGCTCCCAAGAGAACAGAAGAGTCCTTTGAAGGTAGAAAGTTTTTTTTTTTTCCTTAAGTCAGGTGTTATTTATTAAGTGCATTAGCTCTGTCAGGCACATTACCACTTTACCTCATTTAACAGCCCCTTCCCCTTACAACCTGTACAGCACCCAGATTACCCATTTCCCTTCCTCTCACTCTAAGAAAAACAAGCCTCTTTCCACTCAACCCTGTGAAAATCCAAACTGACTAAGCACCCCTTGATTCCACATCAAACCCATAATCAACCTCTTTCGTGTCTCTTCTGTAGGATAAAATTGGAATTGTACCTATGCCTTCCTATAGTATTCTCCTTCCACAACTCTCCTTATCCACTCTTCCACACCACTTTCCCTCTCTCACAAAAAAGCCTCGAAGGTGGCCAACACTCTCTTACGGGGTACTGAAAAAAGACTGTAATCCTGACAATGACATCCATCCCAAAGAAACAGCACAAGTACGCATCAAATCCCTCCCCAAGAGCCCTACAGAGGAATCTTGTACTCTCCCGCTGTCAAGGTACATCTTGAGGTGCACTCCCAGTCACAGCAGGCTCGCAGTTCTCGATCTGCGAAAGCAGCTCGCCAAAGCCAAAGCACACCAGCCTACTACACATGAAATTACCATAAAGGTGATTTATGTCTTTTTTTTTTTTTTTAAGTCACCCTGATACCAAATAATGAAAAGGGGGGTGGGGTGGAGGAACCTAAATTAAAGGTGGCTAAAGTGCTTATGGAATCAAAGAACAACTAACAAATGCTTAAAAAGCAGCTTTTAATTAAAGAAGATGGAGTTCCATTTCAGGAAATGAAAACAGTGTTAGTCCCACACCAATGCCACCACCTCACCTCTCCCACGGCCACGTTTCCCGCGGTCTGAAGGCCTGTCCCCTTGGTTGTTGTCCACTCCATTCTCTTCAGCTCTAACTGTGGAGAGAGGAGAGCTTAAAAGAGGCTTTAGCGACTCACACATGAGACAATATAACCAGCTGCTTAACCTGAACCCCAGAAGAAAAAGCAAGATTTTCAAAGCAGGATAACAGTCAACACATCTCAGTCACCCCCCGCTTCCTTGGGGGTCTAGCTACAAGCAATTACATTTACTTTGCACTAAACAAAGTACGAAGCAAAATATCTCATAGAAGGAAAATGTCCTTCAGCATACATACTGGTGTTTGTTTTTTGTTTTTTAAGTTACAATTTGCACTACACTGTTAATCAATCAGGGCCTCACCTCTCTAAAAAAGCAGGAACTAAAGCTGGCCTCACACCATGCTTCCTTGATAATGTGCTGGTTGGTAACAGTGAAAGAATAAGAGAAACAAATGCACAGACTCTTCTCCTGACTACCCATACCACATCCCTATACAACCAGGGAAACTTAAAAGAACTCTCCTCTCCATTTAAATTTGAGAGAGAGGGAAGATAACTAGCAGGTGAGGTGTTAGAAAAGCACTGCAACTTATATTCTGCGGAAAACTCCCGGGCAAGTCCTCTGAGAAAGATGGCTCACTCCCTGATGGAAAATAATGACTGACCACTTACAACATTACTGAGAATTTTGTACTGCACAGCTTGTCCTAATTGCAGCAACAAAACCATAAATACTTGCACATAAAGGTGGGAAGAGAGTATCTCAAGATTTGGTAACCATTTGAAAGTCTTTAATTCCAGTTTAAGAAAAAAGCCAAGCAGCATCTGGCTCTTGCAGAAGTTTTTTTCCCACCCCCCAACCCCAGCTTTGGTTTTGATGCATTTGATTTCTATTTGTTCCAAATGCCGCTGCAAGTTTCATTAATATTTTTTCCTAACTTAATATTAATCTATTCTGTAAAGATTCATGACGTCTTCGTTGTTACAATATTCAAGTACCTTCCAACCATAAATTAAAGAAGCTGGCTAATGCTGTAAACTGTTTTCCTGCTTGCAGGGAGAAGTTCAGTTTCTTTTTTTCTTTTTTCATTTCCATTTCTCTGCTCACGTATCAGTGGTTTATAAGGCCCTCATAGGCAATATATACAGCTTAGGTATTACTGATAAAACAACTTAGATAAAAAGGAAATACATACCCAATGGTGATCTAACATGATGCTACCTAACTTGGAAAACATCAGTCCTCTTTTGGACAATGTATTATTGTACCTGTATAAACTGTAGCAAATTTTTAAATGTTTCAATTCACAAAGAACTTTCTCTGTTGTTGTAGAAACTCACCTTTGGCTGGCTTATGTGAGTAATATATGCTAGAGATTAATAATGATCCCAGTCTTTTCATTCCCCTTATGAGAAGATGAGAACATCTTCAGGTTCTCCCACTCATAAAAGGAGATGGAGTCAAAGCTGGATAATTTTTTCATTAAAAGAAACAAAAAAGTGTATCAGCTGTGCAGTGACATATTTGCTCTCAAGCAGTCTTACAAAGACTCAGTTCTAAAACTTATATAAAAGAACAGCAATTTGCACAAGATCAATTAATCAAAAAGGACAGAAGTTTAATTTAAACTGAGTTTGTCTCTGAAAAATATATACACATACCATCCCAAAAACAAGTCACGTAGATAGATCAAGCATACCTGTCGCACAAGCAACAGGTTATAATCACTTCAGCACTGAGCTATAGCTCTGATGGACTTTATTCCATTAAGTGTTCCCTCTCAACTCAACCAGTTTCAGCTGCAAGAAAAGTGTCTGAATCTTTAAAAATTAACCCCTGTACGTACACTCTCGGCCACGGCTGCCTCCTCTTCCCCGTCTGTTGGAACTTCCCCGTCCACGACTCACTTCTCTGTCCCCTCGTTTTTCTCTGTTCTCTTTGTTTTCTGAACTTTCCTTTCCAAGGCTTTTCTTCTTTCCCCCTACAGTCTCCCAAGAAGTCTATTTGGGTAGAATAGAATTAAATACAAAAGTCAAAAACAAAGAGACAGCTCGGCTCTCTCTATATGCTCCCACCTCACACCCCTCCAGTTCATAGAAAAAAACAGGTATTTGTGTAATGTTACACATGTAATACCTAACAAAAACTACACTGATACAAACAGAAAAAAGGCAGGCTGTATTTTTTGGAAGAGATGAGAAAGAAACAAGTTTTGGAAGTTTAATTTTCTCACAGAAGGTGAGGAATCCCACATATCTCTGGCTATAATGGACTTAAATTAGTTCCAGCCTAGACAAACCACACTGTGGAAAATCTGCAAAATAAGACAGAGTCCTCAACCACCGACATAAATCTAATGAGGGAGCATGCACAGAACAATCTTTCTCACAAGGAAACGAAAAAATGCTTATAAGCGTCACCGAACAAGAGACTGATGAGAGTATCTGAGGAAGAAAAAACAAAAAACAAAAAAACAAAACACACACACACACACAAAACACCCCAGATTACCCAAATCTAGTAGAATCCAAGCCCTGATAGCCAGAAAGCCAGAGTAAGAACTCTGAAAACTAAGATCATGATAAGCCAGACCATCTATTCTAACACCTATGGCTCATCATACACAGCAAAATTCAGGAAATGCTACATCTGAACAAGACAAAGGACCCAGGTCCAAACATCAGACCTCAGCTTTAACATTAAACTCATCATTAAAATAAATTCAGGGATCACATCAGCCCCACAGGAACATCTGCAGGAGTTGAAAACAAAATAACTAAAACACGTGCTAAGAATAGGATGGCAACTGGTATATTAAGTAATTGCATGGACAATCTATTAAGCCATAGCTGCAAAGCAAAGAAGAAAAAACATATTATTTTCAAACCACTAATATGGCAGATACATTTATATAAATGCCAGGAGTCCCCACCTCAAGGAGCTTAAGAGTGTAGATAAGATAGTCAAGTGGTAAATTTGCAAATGTAAATAAGGTGCCATCAAATGTGAAGCACTTGATAAAGCTGTGACCTCAAGACAGGCAGCTACATCAAAGAAATAGTTTGACTATCAGTAATTTTAGATCCCGCCCTGCCTCCTCTTAATTCAGACAACAGCAACTGGAAGCCCTCACAAGCTAGGCAAAGACCAGCTATTCCAAGCTGCCTATAACTTTAAAAAACTAATGTTACTGAGAAAACTGGTAACAAAGCAGTTGACAAGTATAAATTCAGTGTTTCAGTGACTCTTTTGAGAGAACATATACTAAGAAAATCACCAGTCTCTCATTATTCGAAGTGGCATAAGTGAGAAGGAAGGCTGAAATCAGTTTCCAATTTCATCTCCAGTATGACTATACTGCCACGGGCCAACTTTGGTGAAGCACAGACAGTGTATATTAAAAACACAAAACTACTAGTTTGAGCAACATCACATTATTTGTGCGACAGAAAACTCATTTCCCTCCAGTATACGGCAACTATCATATCGCTTCACCTGCCATAGACTGTGTAACTGTATTACACACTAAAATGCTGCAAGAGTTTTAAAGATACTTCAGAGGAGAATAAATCTCAATGCACCGGCAACCGAAGGGCCAAATCTAGATAGTTCAGAATATACTACCACTTCGCTGGTCAGTATGGTGCCATAAGGAAAAGAAGCTGGATAACAACAAAGTCACAGAGCCTTTTAGAGATCTTCAGTCATTTCAAGGAGTCCCAGAAATTGGAAGCTCCTGCAAAGCTTAGGAGAAAACAGACTCTCTTTAGTAAGGTTTTACATGACTTGATGGGAAGAGTAGCTTCCCAATGTACCTATTGAGAAGTATTAATAAATGGAGGACCGTGAAAGCATCAGATCCATGCTCACCCACAAATAAGAACTTCTTCAGACAAGTGCTAGAGTTTGAGGATCTGGAGAGTCATTTATTGCTATTTATATAGAAAAAAATTCAACATAATTTTGAAGAAGGCTTTGAGAAGTCTCATTTTCTTAGGTGAGTGCTTTAAGGTAGAGGATGATGCTATCTATGGGCATGGGAATCCATCACAGACTATCAAAGCTGCCTGTTTTTATAAAGGCGCTAAATGATTTCAGCAGAGCATGCCTGAGGCAACCCAAGTTACAGCTGCAGGCTTGACCCTTGAAAAAATATAACAGCAGCCTTCTTGCTGGTCTTATCTTAGATAGTAAAAAAGACTGTCTGAAAAGTCCTCTTTATTCTAGCTTCAAAAGCTTTAGTCAGTAAAATATGGTCAGGCATAAAATGGCTCTTATGCTTGCAGAAGTTAAACGAATTAAAGAAAAAAACAAACAAAAAACCCCCCGAAGTCTTCTGCAAAGAAACACGTCCTTCTCTACTCTCCCCCATAAGCCAGACTGTCACAACCACTGCAAGTAAAAAGTCCTAAAGACTAACAGTCACACAGAACAAAGCCTTACAGCTCACAACAACTTAAACAAGACAAAACTTGCAGAGTGCAAAAGAAATTACAAGTAAACATTCTATCACTCCTTGTTCTTCTACTTCCTCAAATTTGGTAGATAAATCCTCCAAATGAGGTAAAGGGGAAAAAAAAGTCTTAGTGCATCAAAATGAAACTAGTAAAAGATGTCGGAATCTGCATTCAGAACAAGTAGTACCACTGCTACCAAGCTTGCATCAAATCCATGGTAAAACTGTTCTGGAGCGTAACGGCCTTGCAGCAAACCCTTCAAGTTTGGAGGCCCACAAATTTCCACAGAGAATACATTTCTTCACCTTCTCATGAGGACCCTTCTAACTCATACTCTTTCTTCCTTCCTCATTGAGGCCTTTAAGTTCTCTGTACTCATTTCTGAGCTGCATTTTCTCTTTGAGGAGCAATGGGTTCTGAGGGACTTGTCAAAGTAGCAGAATGCTGGATATGCTGCTTCTAATTGATAATTGAGCTCAAAAAGTTTCTTCTATGTCACGATCACTTACAACAATTTGCTAAACTGAGACAGCATTTAACATTCTTTTTCAACCAGAGAACTATTTTCAACCAGAAAATGACAAATACAAGAAGTATTAGCAAATACAAAAATAGAAAGCAAGTTACCATGACAGATTTTATCAAGGTGAGATGCTCTCTTCTACTCCCAACTTACCCACTTACTTGGCAGCATATATTTCTGCACTTCAGATCATCTCAATTCTTAGAAAAGGGGATAGAAAAGGGAGTCCCCTCAATCAGAAAGGCATGTCTTTAGACATTTGCCAGGGGGAGGGGGGTGTTTTCCTCATTAACAATAAGCAAGAGTGCATATCCTGAAAAAACACGAGACACTGAGTGTTCGTCATTTAAAGAAAAAAAAGAAAGAAAAAGGAAGCCCTGGTTTCTTTCCTAATTTAGGTGAGACGGAATCTAGTTTGCTTTCTCTGGTATACTGTGAAAATCCCTCCAGCAGAAACTTCAAACACAAAAAGACATATGCTTGATACTTCCTGGGATTTAAAAAAAACAAAAAAAACCCAAACCACACCACTGTTCTATGCCAAGTTATATGCAACATTGTTTGCTGTTACACACACTGTTTTGAGTTTTCTTTCTGCTCTTCAATAAAGCCATGCTAATGCACAACTTAGTGAAAGGAGCAACTATTTSCTGTATCCTCTTCTGACTTTATCGGAGTTTTTAACACAACTTGCAGATGTGGAGACCTCCTACTACTTCAGTGTAATGCATACCTACAGAAATAAATTATATAACTTAAAGTATCTGTCTTCCCTTCTAGATTTATAAAAATTGACCTTTGTTTCAAATGCACAATATCACTTATTCTGGAGCATCTCCACAACCCTGAAACATAAAACAGGACAGTATCTGACAGAGCATTCAGTCCTATGACAGAATTAAAATTGTTGCACATAAATAAAAGCTGGAAAACTCTGCAGGATACCAGCAGACACCCACCACATTTTCAAAGGTTGGCCTATTCTAAGGCATGCACATGACAGAAAAACTGTCCTTGTCTCCATTTCCTTCAGAGGAATTTGAAAGGAGAAACGGAAGTTGAAAGCTCCCAAAATACCCACACGACTTTCCCAAACATTTCTTCGAAGCAGAAAGGAGCAAGAAACAAAAAGCAGTTCAGAGAAAAGTAAATCCTTACTGTGTCTGAACTTCCTTCCAGCAGGATGTTGATTGCTCTGTTCACGTCCCCATTACAGTCATGTAGTGCCACTATGCACTCATCCTGGTTTTTCCCCGTCACTTCCATAAGCTGGCAGTAAGAGTCAGACATGTTAAAATATCCAAATTATCATCATAAGAAAGTAAGAATAAGCACCACCACAGATTCCGAGAAAGTACACAGCTACTGTGTCAAAGAAAACTAAAATCCTAAGTAAAGGTACCTGCATTTTACAGATCTGCTTGGGATTCAAACAAGAAACAGGATGAAACACAAATTCAAAAGGTAATCAAGAAAGTACTTTTTTTTTTTTTTAAACTTTGTTTGCAGTAAATGCTGTCACCACCCAGATGGCTGTATATGAGCAGAAAGATGCAGAAGAACACCATAGCTCTAGTACTGTCCTCGCTCCCTCCGTGCCAAACATGCCTCTCTATTCTATTGTGTGAGAACAGCCATAAGGTAAACAATGGCAGAGAACTGATCCATCTGGAAAAGAACCCAGACTGAGGAAAAAAAGGTTATTTTTCAGCCAGATCAGCTCCCTCAATCCCATTCAGCACAAGGCCATACAATTGGGCGTGATGGCTGCTTACAGAGACCTGGTACTGAATTAAGCTTCACGGACCTAGGATGCACTTCCCGTGGAGTGTAAGACAGATATAATCATAGCCTCTGCTATGGCAAATCCAGCAACACCCAGAGGAAAATCATATGAGCTAGAAATATACACACATAGGCAAAATGTTGGAGATTTCCTATGCAGAATTTTGAAGTCTTATCCTTCTTCCCATCAGCAGAGCCAGAGGCACTACTGATCAGGGTCGCCGGCTTCAGGAAGAAATACAGAACTTCACCTCTGGCAAAACTGCCATAGCAACAGATTATAAACAAGAATAACAAAAAGAAGTTACCGATTCTTCAGGTAAGGTTTTATAAAGGAAAAAAAGAAGTCAAGAAATCGCTCTCTCTGCTGCATTAATGTATTCACACTAATTCTGTCTCCTTCTAGGTGCATTGCTACGTTCTACGTGAGCTGTGATGTGTTCACTAGTCTTCCAGGATAAAATCACCAACACCCAGAGCAGAACAAGGATCTGAACTCTCTATACTGCTGGAGTTAATGATCTCTAATAAAATTGGTAACAGAAGCTTGAATATCTACACTCAAGACTCAGCATGATGTAGGAAATGGTGTGAGAAGATTTCATTTTCGCAGTGTAATTCTATCATTTTAATCCATAGACAGTATTAAAGATCTGGGAGCTCAGATTTTTTTTTTTAATAAAACTTTAATTCACCTTTAAGCTATGATTAGACTTTCATTTTTCCTGAAAAGCAGTCAAGATATTAGCAAATTCAGTTTATACAGGTGACAAATTTTTCTCTTGGGCATTTCCATGCAAACAAGCTGAATGCATTCTGTATTTTGAAGATCTTTAACTGGCAGGATCCTACTAGAGAGATACAGTCTGTAAGAGACATTAGCATAGATGAGCGTTGGCTTCATGGCTTGTCTACAAAGGAAAGTAAACCAGCATAACTATACAGCCAGAGCTATATTACTGCACAGTTTCTTATAAAAAGGCTTTTGTTGAGCAATAAGAGCACCTTTTCCTAGTTAAACTTACATCATTCTGAAAATGGTTTCATCTAAATCAGAAACAGCCACTCTAGCTCCAAAATGTAAACTAACTTACGAGCACCTTATTGCAGAGCATAAAAACTTTGTACCGTAAGAAACATACTTGTTTCACTTTATCTTCAAAATCTGCATCATTCTTATCATAGATCATCTGAGCAAGGCGAATCTGTTCTGCTGTTGCCTGAAAAATACAAACATCCAATAAAATTCACAAAAGGTAACAATATATTTTTTAAAGTATGTCTTAGCATTGCTACCTATCTTTTTTCCTCCTGATTGTCAAAAAGAATACAGGGAACAAACACAGAGGAAAGAGATTAACATCTCTTCCCCTACACCCATTTTTCAGTCAACAGGTTTGCTGGGACAGAAGCAGTTTCAACACATTCTAATGTGTTTGGACCACTATTCGAGGTCACTACTTAGAGAAGACTTAAAATAATTAAAATAAAACTTACTACAGAAGTCTATGCTTTGATATTATTACTTCTACTTTTAATTAATATCTATCATTCCAGAGTTAGAGCTTCATCATGAGAAACAGGCAATAGTGTTTCTAAATGAACTGCATCTCTTCATGACTCCAACAGTGTCATGACTCCATAGATTTATGAACTCAACAGGAGGCTGGCTTGTGCCTCAAGATTTTGCCTGTGAACAGCTGTGCTTATCTTCTCAATAAGCTAATAATACTGGTCTCACCAGTCTCTGAAAACTGCTAAAGGATCTTGCTATTGATGGAACATTTGGTGCCTCTGTAACAAAGCCATGCTAGCAGCTTCTCCAAAAGTTGTCAGACTAAAATGGATGGATGAAGTAAAGTGCCATAAATCAGAATATATTATGGCTATCACCAAGCAAAAGCAACCCAAGAACACTAATGTATCATATAAAGCCAGATTTCATGGTGAGGTATTTGTGGTCTACATGAACGGCATTCCCAGGAAAATACCATCGATAACTAGGCTACATGATCCTGGACTTCATTTGATGTCAGCTTAAACAGAAAAGACTTCTATGTCTAGCTAAAGAAGAAGATTGATACTGAAGAGATAGCTAGGATCCCAAACGCAGATTGATGCATTGAGAAAAATTTCTTCATGTCCAAAGTACCACAACATCCACTGAAATTCTTGACTAAAAGGATTCATCCTGGGCTTTCGAAGTCTCACTCTGGAGAATACCAACGTGAAATTCAGTGCTTCGAGAGTTCAAGTAACCAACCTCTTAAATCGCTCTGCTTTTGGAGTTTACCACACCAAGGAGGTGTGGTAGGTCACTAAGCCTAAATGCTGAGAAGAATCTAAAAATTACTCCAACATACACCACCAGCTTCTTACTTGCTGAGAAGTCACTGCAGCTGTCCCAGTTCCTTGAGGGAAGTGACATTTGTCATGCTGAGAGGCAACGTTCCAAGACAATTACTGTGTTTGTAACAGAATTAAGCACTCCGTACTACTTCACATTTTCAAAGTGTCATGCTGACAGCTTCATATGTCAGCTGGTAACATAAATGAGAGGCTACTCTGGAATTCCCCACTCCAGGCCTTGTGCTACCCACAGCACTGCATCTACACTAAAGCATCCCAGTCAGTGCTCTGTGCAATGAGCCCCTTTCTCAGGGGCTGTTAAGAGCTCAGTAGAGAACTAAAAGAAAAGGTCTATCATTTTCCAGAATTAAGCCATATTATATCCTCTCGCTCAGATTTCAGTCTCTCCAGGCCCACTGCAATTGCTAAGCTAGCAGAGAGATTTCTGTTAAAGGTATCCAAGCATAGAAAAATTTGGACAACAATGTAATTTCTGTATAGACATGATGGCATATTTGACCAGAAACAGGAAGCCATTAAGATTCATCTTTTTATTAACCCAGTATTTTTAAATAAGTCCATATTAGAAGATAAAACATACAAATTTTATAACAATATGAAATGTGCGACAGTATCTTCAGTTTTCCTGTGCAAACAGAGACCCTGCAAACACAAACAGGTTCAGCATCATTAGTATTTATGCTAGTGCATTACACCCAGCTGGTACTGAAGATTCAAAGGAAAAATAAAAAATAAAAAGCCAAAATGTTTTTGCTACATAAACACACACACACACACCAAATCATTGTCCAAGAAATATTTTTTTCCAACGACTAGTTCTCCTTTATTTTTAAGGCATCAGCTTAACAACTAACATTGTATTATCCTAGACAACACTGCAATCAAGTTTTAATTATGACTAAGAAAATGTTATCATCTTAAGGCAGCTAAAACATTACTCACAACTTGCAAGGAATACAATCTTTGCAGTGTAACAAAATGAAGAGAATTTTTATTTCACTTACAACCATCAGAAAAAAGAAGTGAGCAAAACACAAAATTAAGTGACAATGATACACCCAGATACTATATAAAATATTTATTATTCAGAAGTAATGGAAAAAAATGTGCAATGTCATTTCTTAAATAACTGAAATTATGATCAATGTGATATAACAACACTGAAATCTCCACTTGGGAAAGTAACATTCTTCTCGATTCAGAAAGAATAATCACTGGCAACCAAACAGTAAAATCCCACATATTGCTGCTGATAAAGCTTGTCTAAGCAGAAATGTCTATCTGATATCTAAAGAATAAAAAAAGCATGGTGCACTAAAACATAATAGTTGTATATTAAATAAGCATCTTCTCCATTCAGTTGACCAAACAAGTATCCATTATGCAGAAGGAAAAAAATATATATTCAGACAAAATGCAGAAAACGCTCTGTAGGACATAATGCTTAGAATCACTGAATCACATAGGTTGGAAAGGACCTCCAGCGACACTCAGCGCAACCTCCTGCTGAGGGCCGGTCCCATCAGAGGGGGTTGCTTAGGGCCTTGTCTAGTCAAGCTTTAAACATCTCCATAGATGGAGATCCCATAACTTCTCTAACTTGTATTCCAGCATTAAACCACCTGCATGGTGAACCATTTTTTCCCTTATAACAGTTGAAATTTCCCGTGTTCCAGCTTAGGCCACTGCCTCTGAGAAGAGTCTGGCTCCATCTTCTCTACACCCTGTCATGAGGCATCTGAATAGAGGAGTAAGATCTTGCCTTCACTTTGTCTTCTTAAGGCTGAACAAACCCATTTTCCTCAGCCGTCCCTCATTCATTCTGTGCTCCAGCCACCAGCCATCTTTGTAGCCCTTCGCTGGACTTGCTCTGGTCTGTCAATGTCTTTTTGTAGTGGGGAGCCCAAAACTGGACACAATATTCCAGTGTGGCCTTGCAAATGCCAAAAAAGGGGAAAGAATCACTTCTCTTAACCTGCTCGCTACACTCCTGCGATCTTAGTTGTTATAAAACAAAAACAAATTCAGCTGCTTCTGTCGAAAGTCACTTTCTAAATCCACACATCAGCACGAACCACAAATAAGTGCTGCAATGCAAGGAGATGATGAGGGCTTGAGTTCATATAATTAATACTATATACAACAGAACAGGAGCCCCTGCATGCTAAAGGCCAGCCTAGAAAACAATAAAAGACACCACTTCCCAGGGGAGCCTCTGGACTGATGCATTCTCTGCCAGCAGAGAACTGAGGCAATTCCTGAACTGAGTCCGATTTTGAGAAGTACCTGACAACAGAATAATGAGTTGCCAGGAGCAAAGTCATTTTGCACCTTCTGTAACCCGAAAAGCACAGAATTTAACTACTGTGTTGCTGAGTATCAGGACAATGGGATGACAGCTTAATTTCAGTCTCACTGATACTGAAAATAGCCTGTTTTTTAATCCACTAACGGACCTTCTTCCTCATTTCACTTTCTGTGAAGACACTCTGCACAAGAAGTTTAGAATTTCATGACTTGCAGATATGCTGAATCATGCTGTGCAGCATGGGACCCATCTAACAGAAAGCTTTTCCCACCCACCCAAATTCCTGTAGCAATCAGAAAGCTTCTAGCATCACGAGGCTAGCATATAAAAGAGCTGAAATCCAAGGACACTGAGGCCACCAGACAAAAATCTTGACATAAGCACAGGCATAAAAATCCTCACTGATGGGAAATGCTGCTGAAGAACACAAAATTCATTTAGAGAAAAGAATACAGGAACAACTTAATTCTGTGTTGGGTTACTGAGCATTTAAAATGAGATATCAAACACACCTTTCCAAATAAACTAAGATTTCCCCTTCCTTTCTTTTCTTAGCTTTTAACGACTTATGGAAGAAGTGCATATTATTAAGTGCTTACTCTTAACTCAAGGAATAGTATATAGTAGCACATACCTGTACTACTTGTTTCTGTGGTTGCGTTGGCTGTGTGGCTGAAATTTGTGTTTTGTCCCGAGTGCCCCGGGTACGTTCATTGCCCACCGAAGTCATCATATACAGTATATACAAAACAATGTATGTACAAAATAGAAAATCTGAAAGGAAAAAAAAAAAAAAAGAGAGCATGAGTTAGGACAGGGCACTGATTCAATACCCAGATAATATACAAATGCAGTAGATTGAACATGTACTCTATGCAGAGGGTCCTGGGAAAGCAACTTAAATATACTACTATTGGATTTATTGCATAATCTTTACAGTAAAGGGGAAAGGCAGTGCATAATACCATCTTTATCAGCTGACTTGGATCTCTCTAGATCTGTACATCCAGACTACATCTAAATCTCACATATTTTTCCAGTTATTTAAGATTCGGACTTCCCTATCTGTCAGTCTGCTGAAATTTCAGCTCCTTAAGTTTCTGTAACACCTATCTTGTTTTGACACTTGGAATTATACTTCATTCACATCCACTCAGAACACTCCTGCAAAGACCTCCTTCAGAAACCATCATCTGGAACACGGCAGTCTTCTCTTCCCTATCATTAAACTGCTTTCTTGCGCTTTTAAGGAAGTCATGGCCAGCACCCACTCTACTGCTTGTCCTCATTTTTAAAAGAGGTGACAATCCTTGCCTTTAAATCAAGCCTCTGTAGCCAATATTCTTGTGTTTTCTCTCATACTTTTGTTAATTTTTTTCATATTCAAAACTAGCTATCACCTTGCTTTAGACATACCTTTGTTCTGTGAGAGTAAAAAAAAAAAAGCTCAAACCTAAAACTCACACACACCTATCAGTGTTATCTTGTTGTTTCTTGTACACACCTGTCATTCTAATTCATCTCCTATCATTAAAAGTACTTTGAAACCAGAAATCTATTACTCCCTAGTGTTTGTACAGCATCTAACACAAGACTAGCTGATGAATATGGTTTATAGAAGCTGTAATAACTGGAAACAGATTTCTCAACTGATCAGAACAGTCATGGCCAACAGCCTGGTTTCTCTCTCCACATCACTGGGAAGTGAGACTGCAAGTTTAGGGAACTGGAGACAACCTGCAAGTGGTGCACCTGGGCAGAAAGAGATGTGCAAAGAGGAAACAAAGACCTTTTGCTGCAGCCCCAACACAAGAACACGCCTCGGATGCAACTTGTCAGGGTAAGCAGCTCTGGTGCAAGTTTGCTATCACTGAGTTCAATACACAATAAACCTCAGACACAGAAGTACAGTGATTACAGGGACAAGGACATGTTCAATGCCAATTAGTCGTTAGCATTCATTGTTAACATATACTAAAGTGAACTTGAACAGTTATGTGCAAAAATTAAAGCTGCAGTAACATGCTACATTTTAAATACTGATTCACAATGCTCAGGGGTCTCATATAGAAATCAAAAAGCTAATTAATCCCATTATGATCTAAATATCTTCTTCAATTTACAAATACATTTTTATTGACCAAAATTGAACTCCGACATTGAAGTTTTTTATGTGATAGTTAAAGTATTCAATAGAGTCTGAGGAAAAAGTGTATTTCCATGAACTCTTACATATTTAACAAGAAAAGGCCTGCCTCTACCAGGAACCGACTGTAGTATGATCTGAACTGGAACACAGTGTTTCTCCAGCTTTATGAATATATTCACCAAAGCCAATCTGTTCCTGAGCCTCTTAAGGTAGTCTAACTTTGTTGTCTTCTAGGCCCCAGAACAAACAGACCTTCAAGGCACTGCATCTGACACCCCAAAAGCCAGATACAATCAGAAGAGAGGTAATTTGAGTTCATCCGACAAAATGTTCTACGGAAAGCAAAACAGTAAGTAGCTGTGATGACACTCTGAACAGCAAGTTCAATACTTATCAGAAACTTTCTGGTCATGGCTCTCCACTGGTGTTTCAAACACATATTGCAGACACAGCCCTCAGTTGAGTCTACAGTAAAAATTAGTTTCTCTTTCTGTTAAAATGTGTTTTGTAAGCTATGATGCCTTGACTTCTAATGTCCTAGAACTAACTTAAGTTTATGTATACTAATTATGACCTTTGAGTACTTTTTTTGAATACCAGTCAGTCAGCTCATCACCATTTGAACCTCGCAAAATGAACAGTGAAAAAAGCCCTGAACAGAAAACATGACAGAGAGCACTAACTTCTCTCTCTGAAAGACAAGTTAATGGTTTCAAATACGATTGCCTAGAATTGGCCCACTTTGATTTAAGATATACTGAAAAATTATAACTCCACCGAGTCTCAATTTGTTCATTGTTTCCGAATTAACATCATGTTTAAATAATTACAGTACCTAAAAGTTTCACCTTAGATTTCAAATACTAATTTCTCTACTTTCACTAGACAAAGCTATGCCAAGCACTGAAATCCATGTTTTGGACAGGGTTAGGATACACACACATTAAAACAAGGAGTCTTCTATTTGTTTGTAAAGCATAAGCTAAACCGTATTTTACACTTCTGATACCCAGGCAGCATATGGTTCCTGAACAGGATGATGCTTCCATCATCTTCGAAAGGACATGGAGAACAGGAGAGGTGCCTGAAGACTGCAAGAAAGCCAATGTCACCCCAGTCTTCAAAAAGRGCAAGAAGGRGSACYCAGGSAACTACARSCCAGTCAGCCTCACCTCCATCCCTGGAAAGGTGATGGAGCAGCTCATCCTGGAGGCCATCTCCAAGCATGTGGAGGACAAGAAGGTGATCAGGAGT
>NW_020450886.1:455821-476732 GCF_003343035.1 Apteryx rowi | reverse complement strand
GAAACACAGATGCTTCCATCTGAACATGAGGAAAAACTTCTTCACTGTGAGGGTGACAGAGCACTGGAACAGGTTGCCCAGAGAGGTTGTGGAGTCTCCTTCTCTGGAGATATTCAAAACCCACCTGGATGCAATCCTGTGCAATGTGCTCTAGGTGACCCTGCTTGAGCAGGGGGGTTGGACTAGATGATCTCCAGAGGTCCCTTCCAACCTCAGTGATTCCGTGATTCTGTGATTCCATGTCCTACCTGTTTAAGCCACATTTGTTTTTCAGGGTGGAAGGATACTTGAAAGAAGAAGGAAGGCACACAAACATTTGAAATACTACTAGAGAATGAAGACGTGCAGCATGATCAGCCTGCCATTGGGAAGAAAGCCAAACCACCTTAACAGTATAAGGGGATCTTTAAAGAAGATCCTAATCTTGCTGACCATGTAGCCCAGGAGCAGCAAAAGTTGGTGAAAGGGCTGAAGACGAAACCAAAAGCCAAAGTGAGAGCCCCTTTCTGGAAGCAGTGTGGACTTCCACTTGCTTCACACAATTGTTGGAAATGCACCCTCAGTTTGAAATTCCCCACCAAGCCAACAAGGACATGTTATAATCCGTTTCAGATATAAACCAGGCCTCTTAAAAGCACAACTGACAGCTTGAAATAAAGATAGTTTTAAAAATAAAGCTATTTTATTTCCGTTTAGTTGGCTTTCACTATCAACAGGCAGCATCCAGATACAGTTACTGGCCCAGCCCCAGGGAGCACAATCTAGTATTTAAATGGCTTTATTCCACTACTGATGGTGCACTAACCAAAGAAACATTGTACCTTCCTGGCACATACAGGCTTTAACTGTACTTTGGTGAAATTCCACACCCTACCGCAGTTATCCTGGAGAGTACTGTAGTAGCAGGCAAAAGGAGGGCAGATACCCACTGCGTTCAAATTAGCACAGTGACTAGAATTTTGAGTATTAAGTGGGGTATTATTAAAGATGAGGCTGGGCAAGAACACTTCCTCACTCACATACAGCTTCTTCGCTCTGATCCTTCGCATTAAATCTGTTCGGCAGCCTGCTGTCGTGGCAATGAGTAGGAGGTCACAAACTGACAAACTGCATTTTAACCGCAGACCACGTGATGGAAGAAGGTGGTCTGAGATTTGGAGGAAGAAAGCTCCTAATTAAAAATCTGTTTAATAAAGCTTTAAAAAAAATTTTTTTTCAAAAAGCAGGTTTTCCATTTTCCATGTCGAAGTCTGGCTCAGTGCAAAAGTCCCTCATCAGCAGCTTACACTTGACCTTCTAGACACATTGCAACTCCACTAGGCAGCCAAAACAGCTGTATTTTAAAGAAACTGATGATACATGTTAAAACAGAACCTCAGAGCATCAGCAGTAAAGGAGGAGAAAGCATTAAGAAAGAGACAGACAGACACTGGACTTTCCAAAATTGTTGTGTAAAGGCAGCAATCATACTTTTTGTCATGACAGTAAGAAAAGCCGTCTTCTGTCCTGTCGTCTCTTCTTCTCGTATGCTGTCTTCTTCTTAAAAAAAAAAAAAAAGCACAAGACTGCTGGAAACCTTTCTTTCACTGATGTGAAATCTAGTGGCTTCAGAGGAGGTTAATCTTTTCTTCTACTTGCAAAAAAATGATCAATAGTTTAAAAATCCTTCACTTCAAGTATGTCTAGCTTATCAAGCACTAAGGAATTCAACTTTCAGCATTTCCCCATAAAGCAAGTGATTATACTTCAAAATGGAAAGCAACAGAGGCATTTAATGAGAAATCACCCCAAGTCTCAAGATTTTGGCTTAATGTTTCTGTCTATACAAGTTTAGCCCAAGGATATACTACAACAACAGTAGATATACCATTGTATAACAAGCCAGCACCAGACTCGTGATGGAATGGCAATGACCATTCCAGTTTCCAAAAGGGTACCTAATACTGCTATCTCAACACCCAACCTCTCTGAAGAGACCAAATCCCTTCCCAAAAAGTCTCCATGTCATCTTATTCAGCACATTTAGTTAGGTTTTTGCTTTGGATCTTAGAAGGAGGAAGACAAAGAATCAAAGGATAAGCGAATAAATATCAACACAGAAAAGAAACTTTTTAAAGTTATAGTAATTCTTTCTTCGAGCTTATGTTTAAGTTTTTTTGGGCAACACAATCTAGTCCTTTTGGACTGAAAAAAGTCAGAAAAACTAGAGAGATGCAGGATACAAATCCACTTGACAGTGTGGCAGGCCGCACAAGAGACAGTAAATCTACTGCTAAACTCCCAGGGACAGACCAAGCCCTGCATACCACTTGGCTTTCAAGAATCCCTCTGAAGTTAAATATCCACTTCCATCAGCTGAACAAAACATATGCAGTTTCAATTCTCTTCCTGAGGCAGTCACAAGAAAATTATTTTCTTAACTCTCTGGACAAGGAGCTGTGATAAAGAACACCGTGCAGAGATCTCTGTGAGCACCCTGAAAGTATGATTTCTTTTTTATATTCTAATCACAAAGCTACTCAGTCAAGAATTTCTTGAAATGACAGGGCTGGGAAAATGCTGTAGGGCACTGCCTCATGATGACATGACTACAGTACATGTACAGTGAGTCCAGATTTTATTGCAAGCATTGGACTGACTACCTATACAGCAGTAGCATGACATGATCTTGAGGAAGAAGGAAAGAGGAGAAAAACTCTGTCTGCAAAGCATCAATACAATGCATTTCCCTTAAGTACTGCTGTCCAGAGATCTTCACCATCTTTATTACTGCTTGAAAGGGGAAAACAGTTTACAGAAGTCAGATGCTCTTCAGGAGCAGTGCTGATTACCCAATGCTTGTACTCCCCCAAGCCACCAATACTGAACCTGAACTTATGGAACCTGGGAGGATTCATATCTGGTCTTATGTTCTTCTACAGAAAATATGAAGAATATTGATGGCCAGGAGCAGACCTCCAGCACTGGCAGAGCACCCCAGAAAGAGGAATTATACTATCTGTACGCTCTCAAGATTCGCCAAGAGAAAAGGATTGCTGGGAGCAGGACACAAATTAGATTGCGTGTTTTGGTCAGCTGTGGATTGAGCACATCTGGATACAGGATAAAACCTCACATCCTACCTTTCACCACTTTCATTGCTGCTACCCCACCAGTTCTTAGTCTGCCTACTTCATCTTGTTCCCACAATGTGCAACAGATGCATGCAAGTTAAATAGTATTCTAAAACCCCACTTTGAATTTCCTATAATATATACCATAAAGTTAGTTAATACTAAAACCCATATCTTATCTTCATCTGTATGTAATTTAGTTCATAAAAAAACTTTCAAAATGTACTCACCTAAATCTGTTCTGCTAAGCCAATGCATTTCAAAAGCAGAACAATAATATCAAGTCTATACATAAAATATTTTTCTATTCTAAAATATCACATGATCAATAAGAGAGATAAACTTAGCACTCCCTGGGATGATACTGCTTTTCAGCTGTTTACATAAATACTCTGCAACAGTTTCTATATCCACTATCACAAAGACAGAGGCAAATTCTGAAATTATGTGGTTCAGGGAATTTCTTTCAATTTTCCAAGCTTTAAAATAGTTTTAAAGGCAAAATTTTGTAATAAGGATGGCCAACTGTCAGCTTCAGTACCAGCAGCACAAAATTAACAAACACACTTCCAGTTGTGAATTTTCTCTCCTGTTAGCAAAGCCTGATGAATAAGCAACTGCATACTGTTACCAATCTTTCTTAAAATCCAGAGCTGTTGCTTAAAATTACTGTTCTCCAGTAGATCCACTGAATCTATAATTTGCTAAGAACACACCTACGATCTACAGTAAAACAATCGTTTTTCATCATCAAGGAAAAAAAAAATCACAAAATAAAAAAGCTGGCATTTGCAAATCACTTCTTTCTAAAATATTTTAGGATTGGAAAAACAAACCAAAAACTTTGTGAAAAGAAGGACGGAAAGAAACAAAGAGCTCATTTCAAGGATTAGTATGCCTAAGCAAATGTTAAAAAGAGGAAGAAAAAAATTACACAAATAGGTTTTTCAAATAAAAGAAAAACAGACCACATTGTTTTGGAAGACAAAGAAGTGCTCATAATCTTCAAAGGAACGGAGCTCAGCAAAAACTTGTCACATATCCAAAGTCCCCTAAAAAGAATGATATTGCAAGGAGACTATAGAGTGTGTGTGTTTCACTAGTAAAGTAGGTTTCAGTCACAAGAAGTTAAGTAGCATCACTAACATTACTCAAAAATCTTCTAGTTTTACAGTATCAGTCTTTGGCATTATCCCAGTGTCTCTGCATTACAGACGTGTTACATTTTAGCATATGCTAGTGATTTCCCTAGTTTTCATCAAAACCTGCCAACTAGATGCAATAAATGTCCCATGGCCTTGTCCTCACCATTTATTTATACGCATTCAATCTTAAGAGACAACAAGTGTCCTTATTCATAAGGAAAATTTCTGAAGGAAGAATCTTAATTTCTCCACATTTAACCTTGCCTGGTACAAATAAGAAAAGTGTCAGACACAATCATACTACAATCAGAAAATACTAAACAGTTTCTACCTAAGAATTCATCTTTCATCCAAAGGTCACCTTCAGACTACTAAAAACCTGGCAGGCATGACCTACCCATTTCTACTGCTGCCAGAGGACAACACTCACTGGTGATCTGGATAGTCAACAGTCCCGAGTCCTAGAAGATTCAGAGGACTCAGTCTGATATCTCAGAGATCAGTACCTCCAAAGTCTCTATTCTCATATTTTATTGCCTCTCTGCAAGAAGAATGCCATTTTGGACAACAACTGGTTGGACTCTGACACGCCAAACAGAACGAAGTCTTGTTCCCTGTCCTATTTAATTACAAGCTCCATGTTTGCAAGAACCTGCAAGATGCGCTAGTTGTCAATAGTTACCACGGCTGTAAAGAAACCTCAGATAACAAAGAGACCCAGGAAAACTAACTGCACAGTATCTCCCATCTAAGCACCACTATTAGAACTAACATGATCTTACTAGACCATAGCACAGACCAGATCACAGCTGCTGCCAGGAACCAGACAAAAAAAAAGCCAGTATTGGTCCACATGCAGATATGACCTACAGAAAACAGGAATTCTCTTTGAGAAGCAGCTATGAATGGGGATCGTGTGGGGAAGGGGGAACAGCAATTTCACTTTTGAAGCATGGCTCTCTGCTGAAGAATATTTTAAGAAGAGCCCTGTCCTTTCCAGATATTCTAGGACCTGAAGGGAAGATTAAGTACAGGTTCCAGTCTTTGACAGAAGGACCTCATTTCTTGCCCTCTATCACAGAAATAGCTTTTCTTATGCTAACCCTCTCTAAAAGCTACTAAAGCCAATGGGATAATCTACTCCTATTACCGATGCACACCATATCCTGATCCTGAACTGTCGACTGCCTCCCAATATCTTGGGCTAGGAAGCATAGAGACATCCGTGGCTCAGAGGTGGTTCCTGGTGCTTGCACAGCCACACACACTCCCTACCTCCTCTTCACATCCATCTCCATTTCTGAGCCTTCTGATCTCATATTTTCTAGCTTATGAAGACAGAAGAAAATACTAATTAGTCAATACACAACACGTTCACTGTATGTTCCACCATTACTACATTCAGTGGTGAAGAACTAACAGTACTTGCAAGTCTTTTCTTTGTCCCCGTTTCTCTGGGTTTGTCCATCACGCAAAATGGAACAGTCAACAAAGAAAACAGAAAAGGCAAAGCCCTTGGTGTTTTCCCTCCTAAGGTTTCCTGAGTAACATCCACTGAAAGGGAACAACACTGTCTACAACTTCCAACAAAGAAGCTGCTAACAAAACACTATTACAGCCACTGCAACAAGATTGAATTATACTTTGCATAACTAGGAGGCTTGTAAAAAAAATTAACGAGTACTTTGCAGAAGGAAAACTTTATTGCAGCTGAGGAAAAACTGAACTAGCAGGTTTTTCAGGGTTGAAAATCATTAGCCTCTGTAGTCAGAACTAACACAGCCTTGTTTAAGTCGCACTTCAGCACAGAACAGCCAAGCAGAGTTTGTGACAAAACCCCATGACTAGAGTTTTCGTTCTAACCAATTATGGAGTTTCAACTGTTTGAGATCTGGTTGTATATGAGTTCAAAGTTCAATCACTAGTGCAGACAGAACCCAAATCCTTTATTCCATTAAAATCAAGTTTCACCTTACATCCAACACTAAACGCAAGCTGTCATCAAATATGGCATTCTTGCTCCCCTACTCCTTAACCGCATGCTATTGCTACTTCCCTTGAATCAGACTGATGATTGTGCAGCTGCAGAGTGAGTCGGTACAGTGAGCTGACCCAAGAGCAAACTAAATCCTCTAAAACAAAACAGTGAGTCAGTTGAATAAGCTTATCCAGTGGAAAACTATGTGGCTACACAACTGCTAGATCTGACACAAGGGACAGAGATCAAGTTCAGGAGGAGAAGGGGACCTTACGTTTCAGCAGCCACACACCATAACAACATAGGTAAAGTGTGACATTTCACATTTTGTTTTTGCAGGATCTAGTAGGGCAAGACTTGATCAGGCCCTTTGCACTCAAAAAAAAAAAAAATCATTAAACATGCTTTGCAGGTGGTTTTAAAAAAAAACTCACAGGAAAGGACTCTGCCAACAAAGTACCACTGTTATATATATTGTTTCGAGCACAAGTGGGAAAATAGAGACTTGTATCACCCTTACTGAGAAACACTCTTTAATGTCCAGGCTCTTGGATACATGTTAGCATCCAGTAACTTGTAGCGAAAAACACCCTCATACAAAAAAAGCTTGGAAGTGCTTCCTTTCAAACAAAAGAGAAGAATATAATCAACCAGTATCAGGATAGTCTGACTAATGTAGCGTATTTTAATCTAGAATTCAAACCTTCCCCTCAATCATAGAAGTATCTGTTTGTATTCAATTTCAAGCATTATATCTAGAGACTCAAGCTACCCTAAAACAATTTAACCAGCAAGAGTAATCTTTAATGATTTTGTATATGCCACTAAATTTTCAATGCTTTTTTGCTGGTCATCTTTGAATATCACTTTCACAGGGCTAATACACTTCATGTCCACTCTCTCCCTATCAAAAGCCCCAGCTGGAAAAGGCTTTCTTCCTCTGCCAGCTCATTAAGTCACAGCAGTCTCTCCAAGGGGGCAAAGGAGGAAATCCAGACAGACTTATCTAGAAAGACAGGGCTGGGTCACTTGCAAGCTCTTCTTCAGATGGCTCCCTCCACCAAAAATCACAAGGCAAAGCCTCCACTTACCTCAGACTATTACTTTGTACAGTTTCCCCTTCCCTCTGAGGTGAATTCAGGGGTCAGCTAGAAGTCTGGGTGAGCTCAGGGCACATCCATATATATAGGTAAGCAAACAGCTGCAGAGTACGAACTAAACAAGTTACGGATGTTCTCTTCAAAGAACACATGGAAAGGACATATGATCTCAGGCCATACACTGGTTAAGCTATCAATATCGCAAGGGAAAAAAATAATAGTACTTAAGTATCCAAAACATCTCAAATCAGAACTGAAGCACACCATCAAAGCTGCATAGGATATATGACTTTCTTGTACTGTGACTGACTTGTCTCAGAACCGCTACTCCCTGCACATCTAGTGACAATATCAGTAGGACCCTTTCAAAACAGCGTATGCCCGGGGCTACTGCAGTATATATAACACTAGCTATAAGCATCTACCAAAGACACTTCAGGCTTGCAATTTGTCAATAGTACCAACTGCAAGACACAAGGGTTAAAATTTTAAACGAATCACATCCTCATCAATCACGACTGTTACAATCAGTGGTTAGCTATACTCACAAGATGAGCAATACATGAAATTGGGAAAAAAAAAACAGCTTTCTGTCAAATCATAATTTTTTGTTGTTGTTGTTGTTCTGGTATCAATTTGAATCTGATTAGCTGTCCTAATAAGTTTTTAAAAAAGATGCTCAACTGCCACAGGACAGGAAAGAGACAAGTACTTGGGACTGTCAGTTGATCAGTTACTATTAAACTGTAGAAATGCATATTGCGGCTATTCACTCTGATGTAATTACCCTATCAAAACAGCCCCAAAGATTTATTGCAGTTCACATGCGAAAGAGAATGAAAAAGACCGTAGTAAAGAAGATCCAAGTTGAAACCTGGCTACTCCACCTTACAATAAGGAATAGCTTACACAAGCCCTCGCCAGAGTCGAGATAATATTCAGAACGGGGAATTTGCTTCGACCAGGGTTCTTCTAAGCAAGGTGGCACACGGGAAGCAGCAGTCAACGTAGGCAATCTGGCTGCCAAATGGGAGAACACGCTCAAGGCTTGCGTTCTCCCTGCCCCCCTTTCTGCTCCCTCCTGTGCTGCTGAACAGCGCTCGCTTGGAACGGCTTCCCAAAGAATTCTTTGAATAGAAACAGATACAAGCAACAGGACTAAAAATAGCCAAGCAAGAGTTGAGACATTTATGACGTTCTCAAACTGGCGGAAACAAACTCAACTGCATCAAAGAGGGCACCTAGTTAATTCACACTCGAGTTGACAGCTTGGAACAAAGCTGAAAGCATCACCACGAGAAAAGTTGTTCAAAGTTTCAGATGGGAGGTTGGGGGGCATTTAATTTAGACTTGCAACATTTTCAGCAGTTCACAGATTTAAAAAAATTGTTAGATTAGAAGCAATGGGTGATATAAAAGCGAACACTAAGTAACCTAGTAAGGCTGTACCTATAAAGCGTGCTAAAAACATCATTATATCAAATTTTGAATTCTAGTTTCACAGTTTGGCAGCAATAACAAAGAGCTCAGATACCATTCATATATCTGTAGAGAGCCCTACTTATTGAACTAGATAGTCAAGGAAGAAGCACAGTAAGATCACATATTCAGAAAAATAAAAAAAAAAAGTCTCAAAGAAAACATTTCTTTCAGTTAAAAGCAGGATATTCTAGAATATCTTTTTTATAATTTTCCCCAAGATTATGATATTTTTCAAGCTTCATCTCAGGCCACAGAAGAATCCACTAAAATAATAACCTATTTTTTTTTCCCAGTAACATATACCATTCTAAATAAAAAAATTCCAGAAAGAAACAACAGTTTAAGTCAGTATTAAAAGCTACTTCCCTTAACAATCTTAGGCTTTCACTGTGTATAAAATCTTGTTGAAAACCCGTGGCCGCTCGGTTCAGTTTAGTTTTCCAAAGTGAAAACTTACAAGAAACAGTGTTCTTTGCTGAAGCTTTTTGTCAGGTGCTCAGAGAGCAACAGTCACACGAATAGAACAGAACCGGAAAACACGAGAGATCCTTTATTTTTCTGCCAATTCTGGATCGTTCCTTCTATAGCCTTGACCAGTGCTAGTGTTTTGCCTAGTTTTAAACAATGCAAGTTTTATTAACTTCCTTTGACATTAATCTTTGTGTTAACCTGCTTCAGTCAGGAAACTGGGCTTTCTGGTTTTACTCCAAGTCTTCCCACTTGAATTTTGGGGTATCGTTTTCCTCAATATCACAACTCCTCCACTTGGCATCATGCAAAAATTCATGTATTGTTATTCTATCTTTCTAGAATTTTAAATGAGGCCAGCTCTAACATTGATTTAGACCAAAATGATACACAACTATCCAAAGAAATGAATGACTAACAACCTGTACAACTTCAAACATACAACACACTATAAAGGAGTGGGTAAATACAGAGCCCGCCATGGAGAATTTGAATCTAAAAACAGGAATAAAGCGATCCAGACTGTTCTTCCGTGTTTAACATTAACAAAGCAGAACAGAAATTGATCTCCCACTTCCTAGTTTCTTTTATCTTTCTAACRAAAATATGAAAGAGAGACGAGCGGCTCACCTGTAACTTTAAATTGCCCAAGCTTTTAGTGAAATTAATTCAGTATTTATTTTCTCTCCAACTTGCATGAAAAAAAACAAAAAACCTTAAGCTTCTTTTAGATGCACACTCACTATCCACACCCTCCCCCCACATCTTTATCTTTCTTCTGCAAGTCTTGACTGACTTAAGTGTTGTTTGGCTGCCGTGCATTTTGTATTTCCAGCAGAAGGTTGCTGCTCTCCTCCACCACTGTGTCTTTGCAAGCCAGACCAACTTATAATAAAATTGAAAAATACACAAAGAATCAAAATTTTTCAAATGTTTGCAATATCTGAATTACCATGTAAAGATTTTTTTCAAAAACGTCCTTCCTCCTGATAAGCCATTAAGAAATTACATTTCACACGATTTTATTCACTAATTTTCTTAAAGCTTACATGTCACATTGTCATTTTACCTATACTTTTATATTCTGTGGGGTCATTTATTACTATGCTGTATTAAACTAACAGTCACTGATTCCATGCTTCGATATACCGTGCCACTCGACATTAAAACATTCATGTAGAAATTGTCGTAGAAAAAAAACAAAGTTCTAAAACATCCTTAGATATTAGTAGCTACCTGCATATTCTACCAACAGTCTAAAACTCCGAGCTCACCACTGCAAGATCAAGTTACTCACTTCTGTCAGAAAAGGAAATTACACTCTTAATTTTAGTTTCTGAAACAGCTACCTCATATTAATTGCAACATTTCACCCCTAGTGCACAGGTGAATTGCAAGATTGCTTCTGGAACACCCATTTTCATAATTTCAGTGTAAAACTGTAGCAAGAGCATTAAAATGTTACAGGTATCAGTTTTAGAGACCATACTGTACCTATAAAGGCTTCACTGAACAAACACTTTGGTTATATCAATCTTTAAAACCATTTTGGCAGAAGATGTGTTAAAAATAGCAGTTCATTTCTTTTAACAAAAGAGATGCCATAGGTACACAGAAGTCAAGGGATGAGCAAGGGATAGCCAAAATAAAATACTACAAGTTTTAAAACCTGGGTGACAAACTTAAGTGACAGTTTTTTAATCAAAGTTGATCAAACAAATCAAATGCTATTCTACAGATGGCACAATAATTTTCAGTCATTTACAGAATGTTATTAAAAAATTCTAGCACAAACGACTGCTAACCATTCCTGCTGTAAAAAACAAGATAACACTGTAAATAAAGCAAGCAAGCAATGGTACACAAGTTTAAATGCACTACAGTATGATATTTTAAGGTGTTCTCAATTTAACACATGAAAACTGTTACTCAAGTTCAAAGAATACACTGTCCAAAACACAGCATTTTAAGAACTAATATAGGAACAACTCGATTCACTAGAATAGGTGAAAATAAAAATCTTCAACAAGAAAAAAATGCAACTCAGCATGTCTACATGCTTCCTCTGACAAAAACAAGAGCAAACAAACAAACCCCAAACACGTGCAGTTAAGAGGGCATCCTTCACCCAAAGCTGTAATCAGGAGAAAGTAAACTGCTGAAGCTGCTCACTCTCTCATCCTCAGGGCATCAAAGTTTGCAAAACTGCAGGGGTTTATGGTATTTTCTAGAAGAACACAAGCTTCACAACACGTAGCCACTGCCCATTTGGTCCCTCCGTTTTCCCCGTTTCTAAAATCAGAAAAACACTTCTTACCCACCTTTTCGTTGTGCTTTAAAACTCAGAGGCACCAGGCTCTAGTATGACCTTAGTTTTAATATCTTAAAAGAACCTTGCAGCGGAGTCTGAGTTTGACAGTTGTTGTCATGAAAGTTACTGTGAGATCACAGCTACATCACAGGAATTTCTTTCCAGGACGAAATGCAAGAGACTGACAAAAATGTGACATGACAGCTTTCAATATGCTGCATTTAAACTTCACTGAATACATGGATCTGAGAGCAGCAATTTCAAAGAGTAGAATTTTTACTTCTACTTATTCATGAAAGTCCATTCAAAGAGTTACAAATACATCCAAGAAAAATATTCTGTGTACTTTTCAGAAGTTTCATTCCAGAGAAAAGAGGAAGAGAAGGAAAAGGCACATTAAATAGACTATGTTGTTCCCAAAGCCAAAGGCATAAGGCAATTTCCCTTAAACCAATCTAACTCCTCAAATGTTATATATACTATTAATACAAACCAAAAAAATCCTAGAACACAAAACAGTAAGACTAAGGCCTTCTATATCATAGATGATTAGTTAGAATTTAATATATATCACATGCAAGCACATTTGAGAACAAAAGCATTTGTTCAATTAAATTGTCACAATTCCTATCAAATTAAATAAAGGAATAAAACTGAAAGCTTGAGGAAGCCAATGACCTTACGTGAGAAGGAAAACTAGGATTAAACCCAGTGAGTCAAAATCAACCTCACATACTAATGTGAAGCCACAGAAGGCCGGCAACTTAAAAAAAAAACAAACAAACAAACAAACAAAAAACCCCATGCTATTGAAGTTTCAATATGCATGAAATCACAAAATGGAAATTGTTGCTTAAAAGTACAGTTACGTCAATCTAAAATTCTTATGCTGTAAACAAATATTTCTCTGGCTGAATTTTTTCAAAGTTTGAGTTAACTATCCAATTGCAATATAGGACTTGAGTGCTTAAATTCCATTAGCTCCTTCAGAAATTCTAATCTTCATTACCAGAAGCTACCTTTTATCAACACATATATGTACTTTTAAAGCATAATTTTATACTTGCTTTATTGTTATTTCATTCAGTTTGTATTGTAGAAATGTATCGTAACACTTTAGTTAACTTTCAAACTCCTGGAGCTATGATGCTTTGATTTCAAATAAGACTGTAAAATATTCAAGGCATCTTTATAAAGTTCTGGAAAAACACAACTGATGGCACCCTTTCACCATTTTCTTTAACTAGAAATTTGGGTCATTTTAAAAATACATACAACTTCCAAAACTGAGGAGCCAAGGCTAAGTATGGTAAATCAGTATTTTAACAAAATTTGAGACATCCCAGAACTTGCACTGTTTGGAAGATCGATTTGCAACAGCTCCTGGAAAAGCTACACACACCGCTTTTTCCAAATTGGGCTTTAAGATTTCAAGAGAGCAGAACTCTACACTTTCTTACCCATAAAATATCTTCCTACTATAAAACACGAATAATAGAATCATTTTTGTCTTCAGCTGAATGCTTTTGGACTTTAACTATAATAAAATAGTAGAATTTAGACTTACATTTTAGCGATGTTAGTTTTTGAGCTATGTTTATGTGAGGTCATCTGGCAAATAAACTGGGATGTCTGAAGTTTAGATTTTTCAGGAAATATAAGTAGTAGTAATGGTCTCACTATATTAAATAGCAGAGCTAAGTAAATCTCTAAACAGAGCTAACTTTCCCATCCCCAAAATGCCAGGAGATAGCTTATCTCTGTCCCCTTCAACACTTCTCCCTCAAAAAAGAACACCAAGGTTACCTTAAACACTGGGCAATACATTATCCGGTTTATGTTCATATTTAAACTTCTGGAAAAAATGGCAAGTCATCAGCATTGACCTACACATATATGTGAATGCAAAACAAAAATGCATTTATAAAAAATACCAGGAGAAATAGATGCAAAACACGATCTCATAACTTTACAGTTCGTGTTACTGAAGCCCTACTTGCTACACAGCTAGATACTAACAGAGCAACACCCGTTCAAAAGACTGAAATACAGTCACGGTATCAACTAATTCACCACGTAAATTTAACATATGCAAGCGATGCAGAGAACAGATACTCCCTTCCTCCTCTCAAAGTATTCCATTAGGTCTCATCATTCCCAGTGTTATTTCGTTTTGAATCTTCAGTGCAGTTTATCAAAGCAGGAATTTTGTTTGTTTGTTTACAAAGACACACCTAAGGTTCCCCAGCATTAGCAACTTGATTTCTGCTGCTATGAACCAGACTCTGGCTAATTTAAATGAGCAAATAAAAGTAACAACCCATCATATCACTGATCGTGAATACCAAACTCTCCTCCATTTTTCTCTCACCTTGAATCTGACTTATAAGTACCCCCAAGTCACATCCCCCCCTCGCTTGTCCACACTTCACAGGCAGCTCATTTTTTCACTCTCCCCCTACGTACTGCATCGAGACCTATCGTTCAGTCAAAAGAGGGAACATAGTATCAAAGGAACATGCTAACAACTGATCCTGACTTTCCTGTGATACTATGAAGCAACTAGAAGGGGAAGGTTTGCACGCCAGCTTTTCAGTCAGGGTCTCTTGATAAACGGGATATATAACCCTAAAACCAGCTCCTAGTCGCACAGCACGCCTTAAAGTCCTGATAACAACAACAGCTCTAGTTGCTAAACTCTTCTCATTTGTTCTCTCCTACATTCAGTTCCAATCCCAAACGTCTACTTATTTTTGCCAGGCAAGAAAGCTTTTAGTTACCACAGACTGACTCAATGTTCAAAACTTGCTTGTTCTGGCCTGCAAGGTGAGATGCGTCACTCAATAGGTTTTTATGCTCGGTTTTTGCTTAGATATTAAAATCAACTGAAAAGGGATGGTTCTTAGGTCTCTTGCCCTGAATTTCACCATACTTAGGGCAGGCCATTTCATAATTACAGAAACACCATCTTCTATTGATCAGTTATCTTAATACATTTGTTCATTGAGAAAAATAGTTAAAATTATAAATTTTCTCTCTCCTCACTCCCAAGAGGCAAGAATTCAAGAGCACCCCGACCAGCCAGCAGAATCAGCAAGGGAGATAAGTCATACAAATATTTGAGGTAAGTTTTCTAGCAGAAACTAAATCTCTGTTGTTTCTTTTCTGAGGACGGTTCAAAAAGAACTATTCCAGCATTTCTCAGATACAGCATGATTACCTACGAAGGCATTTTAACCATCTAACCTCATTTCAAACTTTCTCTACAGTTTTGTTCTTTTCTTTGCATTTTGCTCATCAAGAATAGGAAAAACAGGCTGATCCATTCCACTTTTAGTTTACCAGGACCTATGTAATTCTGCAAAATTTTCGCTTTAATCTCATTACAAAGTACTTTTAAAAATCATTCTCATGTATAGCGCTTCATAAAGCAAACTACTAAATACGCAGAAGTGCAGTAAGAACTCAGCCTAACCTGCCTTAAACACTACATATACACTAGACCACCATTCAAAATCCATGCAATTTGTAGACAGAACATATATAAGACTTGGGTGGTTTTATCACTGTCAAAAGATTAAATTTTTGACCCTTTTCCCTAACAGAACACACGGATTATATTACAGCCTTCAGTTCTGCTTGAATTCGGATATCCAGTTACTCCATGATTCACATTAAAAATATGAATCTTGCTATATTTTTGCAGCATTTTTTCTAAATGTATATCCAAAAATCCATTCACCTTTCCACCGATCATGAGTCATGAACTACTGCCACCAGCACCCCTCCTAAATTCAATCTTAATCCACCCCCTTCTCAAAGGCATGTAAGAAGACATGACTTTGAGTTTGCCTGAAGGACAACAGACTTGACTATGTAAAATAAAAGGAGAAGGAAGTCTTAGAATTGACAACCTGTTATCAAAAATGCCTCACAAGCAGCTTCATTATGGACAACCCTTAAATTCCAGCATCTTTGCTCAGACAGTCACATAAAGAGAAAGTGAAAGTCTATCATTCCTTCAATTAAATCAAGTAGGATAAAAGTCATTAGGACTTATAATCCAACAACATAATACATCAAAAGAGAAAACTGCAGACAATGAAGACTGTAGTACAGGTATAAAACTCCTTGCAGCAAGGTACTTATTAAGGTGTAGTTTCTTCCATAGCATCCTGCAGCAATTATAATCATAAAGAAGAACTATTCAAGAAAGAATATACGCTTATTTTCCTAAGACACAAAGAAAAGTTCCTGGACACGGCTGCTATCTGGACATCAAGAAGCAGCAAAGAAACCCAACAGGTTGAGGACTTGTATCAGAAACCACAAACACTGAAAAAAACTTTCACATACTCTTTAACTTGCCTCCACCAAGCTCACAACGCTGCTTCAGTCTTCTCTAAACTTAATTTCAGACATCTAGCCCTTGGTATTTATCCCATGTTCAAAACACTCAGAAACTCGTTCAGTGGTTATTGAAAGAAAGGTAAAGCACAAGACTGGGAAGTGTAATTCTGCTGGTTTTAATATTGCTCCTCCCCATTGCGTTTAGGCACCCAAAGTTAACATCTGTAAGTTAGGTCACTGTTATGTCAGTCTAAAAATGGATCACAAGTTAGTGGTCTGAAGAACTTGCGACCAAACCCTGAAAGAGAACACCAGTACCAAAAGATATTGTCCCTTGAGCAGCAGGAGCATGGACCAGAACTTGTCAGTTACAGTAAACGACGTGCTCTGTACACACAGCCCCTCTTCAGAGGAGGATTTGGCACCAGGATTCCTTTCAGATTCACATTGCTGAAATTTATCTAAGATGACCTGCAAGTTTTAAAATCAAGCAAGAAAAGTAAATGCAAGACCTCAAAGAAGAGAGAAAAAAAAAGATCAGGAGTTGCCTCCAAATACAGGAAAACGTGGACAATGTGATCACAGCAGATATCAGTCAAATGTTTACCATTAAACATCCATAATTCAGTTAACATTTAAAATCAAATAGAGCAAACAAAAACGCTTTCAAAAGCCATATGCTCCGTTCTTCGTTATTATATCCACCATTCTCAAAATACCTACTTGACAGAACAAATACAGGAGAAAGAAAATCTTAGTTTTCTTTGCTCAAAAGTAATCTCAATATGGTCTCTAAAGCATCATCCTGCAAACGCCTACTTCTAGAAACAGTATTGTAGGCTTAAGAAACACAACTGAAATGTTCTAGGTAAAACCCTTGCCACACACAGTAAAACTGCAAAAAGACTTCCTCGCTATACAGCTACCACTAAGTATATTTAAGAACATGGTCATAGCTACAGAATTCAAATTTTATACTTTCAATCTCAGGGCTGCCTAACATATTAAGAAAGACTTTTTCTTTTTTTCCATTAAACTAGGTCTAAAAAAATGCAGATCTGATGGCTCAAATCTGGAGGTTAAAAGGAGAATATTTTTGTTTTCTTCATGTAGCTTAGAATTCAAACACTAAGTGATTCTGGAACACAAATTCTGATGAACTAGCACCTCTTGCAGATCTGGAATAAACTCTGTTCCTTGTATGATAAAGAAAGAAAACCATAATGTTCAGAACAGGAGCACTATTTCAGGTGAACCTTCAGTTTGGGGAAAGATCAAAGCTCTCTCAAAATTGGAAACATGTCTTTGTTTTTAATGCAAATTGGTACATTTAACCAGGTTAGTGGCTCCTCCAAGCTAATCTGTTGGAAGACTGATTTAAGAAGGTGGAGAGGGAGGGGAAAAAGCTTGATGAGTTTACCTTCCAAAGAAGCCACAGTATCTCCCAGCTTTCACGAAGACAGCCAGACAAAAGAAAATTTCAGGAGAACTGAGAGTAGAAACAACTCCATCCAAGGGAACAATGCACAGAGTTGTTCACATAATCTACCTTGCAAGTTTTATAAACTATAGAGAACATAAAACAACACGCTCAGCAAAAGAGTTGTGAAGTAGTAAAAGCAAGCTGAGCAAGCCATGGGATCCTAAGCATAAGGCTGTATCACCTTTAATCTACCTGGTAAATCCAGGGCTGCATCTTGTCTTTAGTCACTCACAGTATTGAGAACTAATGGAGAGGAGAAAGCTGAAGATACCCTACTACTAAGCAGGCTGTAAGAGCCTCCCCAGGTGAACCAGCAGTTCTGACAGTTAGCTGGCCAAAATTAAACAGTGTGCGCTTTCATGCTAGAGCAAAATGGAGAAACTTTTTGTACAATTTTTGAAAAATTATGAACTTTAAGTAATTGTAAAGGAGCTACCTCACAACTTTTCATTACAGCTCTCACTATAAGGAACATAACTTTTTTAGGGAAGTTATATGAAAAACAATACAAGTCCAAACCAGGTCTTCTCTGAAAAACAAATTTCTAATGGGCTACAAATGAGCAGATTGTATCAGAAAAAAACAAAATCCAGCAAAACACTATCACAAAAAAAAAAGTACTGAAGTGGATACTACTTGTATTTCCGTTCAATAGTTTTGAAGTATACAGATACATCACCAGGAGAGTTTCATTAATCTGTTCTCTTATAAGGGGGAAAAGTCACTTGGCTTCTCTTTTACCAAGGTCATGCAAGGCTGTTGCAAATCTGAGAGCAAAACAAAGTTCTTCAGCACCCTGCTCCTGTGCTTTAACTAAATAAAAATCAAAGATAAATTAATAAAAGATATATATTTGCATCCCTATTCTCTCATGAAAGCCCTGTTCCAAGTACTGGTAATAAATGTTACTGAAGTCACTAATAAACATTACTATTAACACTAATTATTAATAGAATATTAATATTCTATGATACATATATTTCTCAAGCACTATTAATTATGCTGCTATGACTAGTATCACTAGGAGACACTAGCAAGAGATATAAAACATACCAAAAACTGTATTTTATTGGGAAAACATCACTAAAAATAAAAGTCAGTGGAAAAAAATATAAAACACCAAAAATTACTTCTAAGTTCCAAAAGAACAGGTTAAAAATGGGAGAACTGAAAAAGGGGGAAAAAAAAAGATTCTGGTAATTGACAATTGATTTTTCTTTGGGGTTTCTCCTTAGCTTCCTTAGGTTTTAGTGATACGTCTGTTAACTTCAAAGTCACCTAGAATGGTTAAATCCTTTCTCAATTCATGGCAGCAGGATCCTTTTTGAGGGCTGGCCAAAACAATGCAAATGAAACAGCCTTAATTTCTGAATTTCCATACCTTTGCTTTTATTACTATAAAAAAATTAAATCAATACTCTGATAGAACTGCAACTAGAAAAAGCAGAATCAAGTTTTCCTACTATTCCCTGTCCCCCCTTTAAGTTACCAAATGTTGTTGAGCTTATAAACACAATGCATGCTCACTTCCCAGAGTGTACATCAGAATTTGTTTACACCAGTTAATCCAGTCTCTCCACATAACACTCTAGGAGCTCCAAAACATCATCAATGCTGCAAACTGATTTAGCCTTGCTTGCTTTAAAGTTACCTAGTGTAAGGTTAAAAATAAAATCTTTAAACAAGTTAGGTCAAACCACCACACAAAGATCAGGCTCAGGTATAAATACTGAGTCAGTCAGGTAGGAATCCAAACCCAGATTCCACTAGAGAATATGATATTACCAAGGGAATTGCTAAAAGGACCTGGTAAATATTAGAAAAAACAAGGCCTTCAAAAGGCTAAGTTGATGCTGTTTGTTGTGAAGGGCTCCATTTCAATGGAAAGTGCTGCTCCTCTAGGCCTGCACATCCTCCCCCTCCCTTTCCTTCACTCACATCCAGCTCCAATTTCTCTCCTTGAAAAAAACAGCTGCTCTCACGCCAGGAAGGCCCCTCCATTTCACCAGCCACCACCATCCCGGAGGCTATTGCCCTGATCTGCTGCTTTATTATAAGCATTCATCATTTACTCAAATTGAGATGACTAGGGACTGAATGCTGCTTGGTGGCAAGAGAACAAGTGGGCTGGCCCTTGTGAGCTTCCCCTTACATAGCTCAACACAAACCCCTTAGTTTCTGTTTCACAAGACTGTACGTTCCTTTGAACATAATCAAGAGGGCTCTGCATGTCCACACGCCTAAAAGAGAGAAGCTTCAAACCCGGTTCACCCTGATCTACTCCCAGGCAGTACTGAACAGCATTACAGACATTTCATGACATTTTTTAATTCCATTTAACATCGCAGAGTTCAGATCCTTGCAACTGGACTTGAAGGGGAAACAAATCCCTTTCCACACACAGTTTCTTGTGTGTTTCTACCAGTTCCCTTTCCTGCTGTGATTTCCTTCAGCAACAACAGCAAACACAGAAGAGCTTGCTTTCTTAAATGTAAATAAGCAAGCCCAACAGCAAAGCCCTGCCCTGACACAATTCTCAGCAACTACACATAATCAGGGGTAAGGAAAGACTAGGTAGAGGAGGTTAACAGAGAGAACAGCTCATTCACAGTCATGTCCTCAAGTAACCTGCTGTTGGGCTCTTGTTGTTAGCAAATTCTATGTAGCTGCAACTGTGATCGTGACACGGCTGCCCTGCCCCCCTTACCGGAGAGGAAGCACGCAGGAAGGAGATGAGGAAAGACAACATGGAAGTAAAGCTATACACAATATACAAATCAATAGTTATTCACCCACTTGTTCCTTTCCTGGGCTGTCACAGCTCTCCTTGGCCCTGCTTCAGGATTAGGAAGAAACCTGAAGGCACACCCCCTCCACCAATGCTGCTCTCCTCGCAGGGGTCCGGGTGCAACCCCCTTTTCTCACACACCCGAGTCCTCCTTTCTCCCCCCCCCCCTTCGCCCGTAGAGAGCAAGGAGAGGCACGAACCAGGCAGGAGAGAAAACCCGAGGCCTCTTCTATAACGCGAAGAGAAACAAGGAGGGGGAGGAGAGAAGCAGCAGAAACCCCCGCCTCAGCAGAAAGGGTGCCAGAAGTGAAGAGGGAGGAAAGCAAAGGTGCCTCGCTCACAGCAGCCAAGGAGGGGAGCGGGGGGGGCGGCAGCTCCTCGCCCCTCTGCGAGGGGGATAAAGCAAACCGCCGCGGCCCGGCCCGGCTCGGGGCAGGGCAGGGCGCGACCGCCGGGCTCCCTTGCGCGCCCTCTCAGGGGCCCCGGGCCTGCGCTCCGCCGCCCCCTTCCCGCGCCCCTCGGCGGGAGGGGGGGCGCCGGCAATGTAGGGCAGGGCGCAGCCTTCTCCCCAGCGAGCGGCAGTGGGGAGGACGCCAGGAAAAGTAGGGCAGAGCCGCCCCGCCGCCCCCCGCGGCGAGAGGCAGCGAAGGGGCGGCAGGCCCCGAGCGCGGCGCGGCGCGGAGGGGAGCGGAG
>NW_020450886.1:413309-455076 GCF_003343035.1 Apteryx rowi | reverse complement strand
GCGCGCGCGCGCACTTCCGCCTCCCCGCACCACGTGAGCAGGGCGAGCGAAGCCGAACCCTCCCCCGTCACGTGACCCGGGCTCCGCGGAAGGGGACGCCTGGCACCGCCCACTGCCGGGCACGACGTCACGAGGCGGGTGGGGGGCGGGGCGCCGTGGCGGCGCCGCGCTGAGGGGCCTCCGCTCCCCTCCCCCTCCCCGCGGCGAGTCAGCGCCGCCCCCTGTCCGCTCCCGGCGCCGCCTCGGCGTGGCCGTTGCCGTGGCCGTTGCCGCGGCGCTGGTGCGGAGCGCGCCCGCCGTCCCGGGGCGGCGCGGCCTTGGCGGCCCGGGAGGCGGCCGGGCCCTCCAAATACCGGCTCGGTTCTTCCCTCGCTCGCCGGGGCGGCGGCTCACGCCGAGCAGCTCCGGGTTTATGAGCTGTTTCTTGTTCTAGGGCTTGTTTTTTCCTCCCCCCGCCCCCCCCCCCGGTTCTGGCGGGGCTGGCAGTGCGTGTCGCAGACTGCAGCCGTTATGTGCCAGCCCTGCCCTTCGGCCCCCGGTGCCAGGCGACGCGCGGGTGGAGCGGAGCGGAGCAGCGGTCTGGGCTCCCCGGTGCCTTCTCCAGGTGTTCCGCAGGTGCCACCGTAGACCTGTCCCAAACCATCCTCAGGACTGGAGGGTCAGAAGGCCTCTTTGCGTTGCCCCCTCGCCGTCCCCGAGAGCAACGCCTGAGCAGCCGGGAAATGAGGCACAACTGGGTGCTTGCGTGTATTCTTTTTCAGTGTTACGCTCTTTTTGCCAAGTCGGGTGCCGGGAGGCGCCCCGTTGTCAGGAGGAGTCCCGGGAGGCACCAGGCCAAAGGAGAGCTGCAGTGCAGGAGGAGCAGGGCAAGCAGAGGGTGCTGGAGACTGATGGAGAGCAGCAAGGAGGGGGGGGGAGCACTGCAGCTTCTGGCAGTGCCCCCGAGCACAAATGGCAACCTAAATTGAACAGTGACAGGGCAGACAGTGAGGAATGGAGGTAGCTTGGCCTCCAGGGAGGGGAGGTTCAGGCTGCGATCCAGGAAGAAAAGAGAACCTTTTCCTTTCTTTCATCCTGCTGTGCATCTTTCCCCTTGGGCCCTGCACAACCAGCTCTCTGGTTGCCCAAAATGTAGCAGATGTACCCTTGTGGCATTGCTTCTTTGTGAGGCCTGACACGTTAAAGGGGCCGGGAAGGTTACCTCAGCCTCTGTGGAGATTTGTCTGTGCTGAGCAGGCACGGTTGGTAAAGGCACTTGGGGCATGAGATGTTGGAACACTTGTTCATCCCCTGGTACTTCCAGGGATAAATGTCCTCTGGTTTTTGTCCCTCTCTGTGGTCTTGTTTCCATTACTGCTGTTTGTTCATCCTCTTCTGCTTGACCACCAAGCTGTCCAGGTAAGTAGAGAAGAAGGACATCAAATGTCATTTTACTCTAGCCAGTATCTGAAAACTTGATTTCTATTGCATTGGTGGGCAGGAGCCATGACAGTTCCCACCCTTTGGAAGCAGCAAGACCCCCCCATTCCCATCTTCTCCCAATAAAACAGAGGGGTCTTTAGAGAGAAGTTGAACTTCAGCGCAAACAGCACACAGGTAGTGTTGATTTTCTTGAGGCAGCTGTTGATATTTTGCTTTATTACTATTGGGGGGAAGGAATTGTTACAGCTATAAACAAAGTTTCACAAGCTTTGTGACAAACATGTCTGCGACTCTATAATCTGTGCAGATTTAATCAGCAGTATTAGCATTCTTTCATCATGACTTGGCAATCCTATGCTAATCAAGATGGATATTTGATGTACAGCACACAACAACAAAGGCCGAGAGCTCTTGGGATGCTCTTGTCAGATGGTGTGGTGCCAGCTGGAGAATGTCTCCGAATATCACACAGAATCCAGCCTAGGAGCATTTGCAATAAGAGAAAATTAAATAAGGATACCAGGACAAAAAGCAGTGTGGACTTCTCCTTGCTATATGTGGAGTAAATACAAATGGGAAGGTAGTGTACTTTACTATTAAAGCTTCCAGAGGAGAGCTAAAGACATAAAATAATGGAGGCTCAGGGACAGGGATTCTCACCCTCGCTCTGGATGTCCAGTACATCAGGGTTGGAGAGGAGACCCTGAACTCAGCAGAGCAAAGGTTTGACAAAGCCTGACAGGCAAATCCTACCTACTTAGCTACTGAACTCACCCACTCTTGCCTATGTCAGGACTTTATCAGCCTTTACAAGCATTTGCAACCTTTTGAGTTTTCCAGCTACTAAAAAATATTCCAGTGGAGGAGCAAATCCCACTGGGCTGTATTTTTAAGCTTTTTTCAGGCGTGCTCTTCTTAGTCACCTATTGCAGATTTCTTAAATAGTCTGCAGTCTTCATACCACAGGCTGAAAACCACCATTGTGGTGGGGTGGCAATCTACTTGTCAGTCAAATTTAGTTTAGGTTTTGTTTTGTTTTTTTTTTTAAGATACTTGTGTTAAGAACACCCCCCTGTTCCAGAAGTCTGCTCTACTTCTGTGTTACAGACAATAACGATAAATGAGAGCCATCTATTCCTCACAGGCTTGGATAGTAGTGACTGATCATCCCTCCTCTTGCTAATCCTCACTTCTACTTCCTACGCTGCCTACCCTTGCCTCTTGGACTGTCCGGACAATGAAGTTCAGAGCAGTTTTTCCTCAATTTAGTCTGGTTTGCATTTTCTTTCTGATGTTTTTTTTTTTTTCCCTGAACTATATCACTTGGTCTAATAAGGATATTACTCTTCTCTACAAACTGTTCTTATACCCTTAACCGATCATACCTGCATCAACAGCACTACCTTTCTCCAAAAATGTACTCTAGTATCCCCAGAAAGCTAACATAACCCAGTTGTACTCACAGATTCCATAAAGGAGATGCTCTGTGCTAAAGAACCAAACTTGACTTTAAGGTTTTAGTTGATTTTGCAGGGAATTAGGAATTCTCCCTTAATTATAGTGGAGCAATTGAACATCTTGGACGCAGAAAAAAGTTGTGTCAAGAGATGTTACCATTGGGTGTACCAGGAGCTGCTGCTGCATTAAGACTTGGGATGATGCTCCTAAAAATTCACTCTAGAAATGGGTTTTAATGTGTTTGTGTTAATATCCATGCAGAAGCAAGGCTTCATCAACGTTTGCACTTGAAAGGGTTGCCATTTCAGTTATGGAAACAGGCCCTTCTAGTATAGATGCTATTCATTGATTCGGAACATTAATGGTAGAAAGGGTAATGATATTGTTGTGTCTGGTCTTCCTATAGCCCAGTCCATTAAAGTTCCTAACATCCAAGGGCTGCATTAGTCTCTTGTGTCTAAGCATCATCCTGGGAATTCATGCTGGATTGCTTGTTCGCTATACCCTTAAATCCTTTCAGAGTTGGTGCCTTCCCAGTGGCAGACCGTATTCTGTAGGTGCAGCCTGCAACCCTTGCTCCAAATTTTCTAACCTTATAATTTGCCTGTATTAAAAAGATGATGCATTTTCATGTGATCAGATTCTGAAATTGCTCTGTAAAACTGCCTTATCCTCCTTGTTATTTTCCATTCCTCCAAACTTTCCCATGAAATATTTTATCTGCAGTGACTTTGTACTTATTTCCAGATTGCTGAAGAGACTGCTTAACACATCTGAGCCTGGTATTAATCCTGCAGAACCTCATTAGAAACACCTGTTTCAGGGAGGATGTTGGCAGTTCTTAATCCATGTGATGTGTGCTCTGCTAATGGTGAGCTCTGCCTTTGTTCCATCATGCTCCCAGATTTAATTCTGTGACATGCTCGCTGTTATCTTTATCAGCCAAACAATCTCTAAGAATTAAACAGGCTTTGTTTAACAAGACTTGTTTTCTACACAGTCATGTTGTCAAGCATTAACTGTATATGTAGCCTTGAATTCTTTATTAATCAAATCCCTTATCAGTTTTCCATTATTTTGCCTGCCTGTTACATCAAGGAAAGCAGTCTGTAGGTATCTGGTCACCCCTCTGCCCTGCTCAAACAGTGGCACACTTCCAACCTCCTATAATTTCTCAAGATAAAATTATCCCCATCAAGCCAGAAATTTCCTTGGCCAGCTCTTAAAGAAATCTTGGGTGCAAATACCCTAAGCTCAGTGATAGAAAAGTATTTTCTGACTGTTAAATGTTTCTTAGTATTAGTCAGACCATCAGTTAATAACCATTTCTTCTCTCCCACTGTGACAGTAGCATAGTATCCTTCTCCTCATAGTACACTTCTCCTCAATGGAACAAATATTTTTGGAATGCTTCTACTTTTATAATCATCTGTTAGTACTTTTAAAGCAGTCTACTAATGGGCCAATACGATTGCTAGAAATTGTTCTTTAAGAGCTTAAAAATTCTTACAAGCAAAAAAGTCCTTTTGCTGGTTTTGCTTATAACAGTTCCTCTAGCAGAATAATGTAGAGGAATTTGCTTTATCTGTTTCTCTTCTAATTTAGTTACAGGCCACTCATAATTTATTTCTGTGCAATGTATCCAGGTTTCAGATCAACCATGCAGACACACGAGTTGTTTTCATGCAGAGCTAGTGCRCTCTGGGATGGATGATTAGCTCAGCTCCACAAGTGCAAAGCTATTCCAGTTACTTGGCTGCATCAACATGAACCAGGCCATTGCTGAGTTGATGCGAAGCTTTATTGGCCTAACATTGTGCCCTGTTAGAGACTTTTAAGCATCCTTACCTCATGCTCTACAGTGCTGCTCTCAGTGCTCACAGAGCTTCTGCCTGTATCAGCTGGGTTCTAATGTGCCTAGTGGAATCTCAGCCCTCCCTTAATCCAGATAATGGAGGTGTGCCTGTAATTCATTGGTAATAAACTAGTAGTGTTGTAAAGAGGAAGCTAGATGCTCTACTATTTGCTGTTTTTCCCTTAAACTGCAGCTTAGGATAAATGACAGCCATTTTTATCCTGTAATGTAATTTAGAGAATGTGTAGAATAGAATGTCCAAGGATATTTGCCAACACTAGTTAAACGTGAGTCACCTGCTATAAATTATAAAAGGGACATCTGTAGATGCAGCAACTGGCAGTGGCAGGAACAAATCACTGAGCTTGAGAGCATGGGGGAATACAGACTGGTCAGCCTCACCTTAGTCCTTGGAAAGGTGATGGAGCAAATAATCCTGGAAACTGTTTCCAAACATACTAAGGACAGGGAGGTGACTGGGAGTAGTCAGCATGGATTTACGGAGAAATGATGCTTGACCAGAGTCTAAGAGCCTTCTGTGATAAAATAACTAGCTCAGTAGACGAGAGGAGAGTAGTGGATGTTGGTCTTGATTTTTAGCAAGGCTTTTGACGCTCTTTCCCTTAACATCCTCATAGACAAACTGATGAAGCATAGACTATGTAAATGGACAGTGAGATGGACTGAAAACTGGTTGAACTGCTGGGCCTAAAGGATTGTGATCAGTGCATGAAGTCCAGTTGGAGGCCAGTCACTAGTGGTGTATCGTGAGGGTCGCTAGTGGGGCCGGTACTGTTTAACATCTTCGTTAATGATCTGGACGATGGAACAGAGTGCACCCACAGTGAGTTTGCAGGCAATACAAAACTGGAAGGAGTGGCTGATGCACCAGATGGTTGTGCTGCCGTTCATAGGGACTTCAACAAGCTGGAGAATCACAGAATAGTTGAAGTTGGAAAGGACCTATGGAGAACATCTGGTCTAACCCCCCAAATGGACACACTGTGGCAATTCCAGCAAAGGGCCATGAAAATAATTGAAGGACTAGAGCATTCAGCGTATGAGGAGAAGCTGAGAGAGCTGGGATTGTTTAGCTTGGAGAAGGCTCGGGGAATTTCATCAGTGTCTATAGATACCTGTTGGGGGTGGAAATAAAGAAGATGGAGCCAGACTCTTTGCAGTGGTATCCAATGACAGGACAAGAAGCAATGAGCACAGGTTGAAATACACAAAATTCCATTTAAACATAAGAAAAAACTTTTTTACTGTGAGGGTGATTAAACAATGGAACAGGTTGCCCAGAGAGGCTGTGGAGTCTCCATCCTTGGAGATATTCAAAAGCCAACTGGATGTGGTCCTGGACAACCTGCTATAGTTGACCCTGCTTTGAGCAGGGGGGTTGGACTGGATGATCTCCAGGGCTCCCTTCCAACACCAACTATTCTGTGATTCTTAGAGTACAGGAATGCAGCATTTGGGGATTTGACTTGACCTCTTTGACCATTTCTTATTCCAAGAGTGTGCCAGTAAGTCAAGGGAGAAAGGCAATGGGGAAAATGATGTCATTTGAGCCAGATTTTCTTCTGTGGTTGCTTTTTCTGTAGAGTGCAGAATTTTCAAGCTCTGGATGCTTCCCTCACACTCTAAGCAAAGAGTTCAGCAGTCCAGGGCACAGAACTAAAACCTTTTCCCAAAACCAAATGCGCTCCAAGCACAACATGCAGCAGCACCAATGTGACAGTGAAAATAAATCGTTTGGAGTCAAAGCTTATTCATACAGGCAAAAAGCTAAAGCTGAGTTCCTGTGGTTAGCAGGAAAGAGATGCTCCTAGAAGGACACATAACAAGTTGTCATTACCCTAGAATTTCTTTCCTGGAAAGGAAAAAAGGTCTCTAGGAAATGGCTTTATCAGACAGCAAGATCAGAAGCAGTTATAGCTTAATAGTGCTTTACTGGTATCCTTGCTGGTCCAGCTGCTGCATGGTGTCCAGCGTCTCTCAGCAGCAGGAAGCACACTGTCACCACAGCAAGTGAAGAGATGGATCATGCTTTCATGTCTTTGCTAGAAACAGTCCAAGCAACTATCATGTTGACTTTTTGACCACAGCTCTGCACCTAAGGCCTGTGGCTCATCTCTTACCTCTCCCAGCTCATAGTACACTGTAGTGAAGAGGGGCAGGTAAGAGCCTGTGTGCAGGATGGTGCTTTGGAGCAGCTGATCAGTAGCTCCTGAGTGCCATGTTGGCAGAATAGTCCCTTGAGCTGTGCAGGGGGCTGAACCCATTGCGACGTTTTTTATTCCAGATAAGGAGGCTAGGGGGAACTGAAGAGGTTGGGAGACAAAGCATTGAGGTGCTTGCTTTCTGTTCACTGTGAACTTGCTCACTTTCAGTCTCTAACAGAAATGGGCTGCCCATGCCCCAAGAACACTTCAAGCACCATGTTCCTGGCATCGCYTTATTCGTGTATCCATTTACTGGGAATATCACCTTGAAGGCCCCTTTACTGGGAAAGACTATTCTAGTCTTCCATTCAGAAGCAGACAGGATGAGTACAGCTATGGTTAGGAAGAACTGAACAGTACCAGTATGAAGCTATTCCCACAGTGCTGCTTGGGTTTGGCTTCCTTGTTCTGCAGCAGCGGTGCCACCAACTGGCAAGAGCTGAGATCCCAAGTCACAAAGGTCAGAAGCAAAATACACCCAAGCAGGAAAAGTGATGACAGCCAAGCAAATGTGCAACAGCTGTGCTGGAAGTTCAAGACAGACAGAAGACTGAGTGTTGAAAGGAGGGATAATGTGCACTGCCATAGYGTGTGTACTGTACGGTAAAAGCACAATCAATAGCAGCCTAGACCTGGCGCAGGCTCCTGGCCAAGGAATGCAACGCATCTCCTCTCAGGTCTACGGCCAGAAACGATGATGGCCACATGCACACATGCCAAGCACAGACTGTGAGAAAACACTGAGGAAACTGGGACTAAGAAGTCTAAGAAGTGAAGCCTAAGAAGTGAAGACTGTGGCCATAGAACAGTTTAAAAATAAAATCTAATACAAAGGGATGAGCTGCAGCATGGAAGGGAACAAACTATGCTCTATCTGCACAGTGAATGGGAAGGCAAGGGGACCTGCAGGCCAGATGGATGGGATGAAATAGGTGAATGCTGGAATCAGCTGCTGGGAGAGGAATTGGAGTCTTCGCTGCTGAGACACATATCTAGGACCAGCACAATGAGTAGTGACTGTCTTGGGTCTTCCTGAGGTCCTCAGCCATCCACTATCCCTTCTGGCCCTATGAGCCAGTTTACAGGTCCCATCTCAGTGCTGTACTTGATGGAGCATTAGATACAGCTAGGAGTTTTTAAATAACCCTCATTGCCAGAGCCATTTCCACAGCTCAAAGTAAGAGCTCCTTCATCCTCCTCTCTTTCATAAGGCTTAGGGATAGGAACAAAGCATCAACCTGGCAGGAGAGCTCAGGCTTTGGGCCAGGTTCTGCATTAAGCAGGCATAGCAATTGTCCAGAGAGGAAATGTGACCACCTAGGAACAAAACACAGCCCACAGGCAGTTCACCTACAACTTTCATACTGAGGTGGTGGCACAAGCTCATCTGAATACATGGCTGTAACACAAGACAAGCCTGGAGCTGCAGGTTGTACTAGCACCAGTGTTTTTTCAGCCCTATCCTACCACCTGTGACTATCTCCAGGGCTAGGGAAATTTTTTTGCATCTTTCAGCTCTCAAAATTTGTTGCAAGCCCCAGTAGGATGGTGGCATACATGTGCTTTTGGGACTCTCCTCATCCTTTTGTTTCTTCAGGCATCAGCAAGCCTCAGTAACACCTACTACAGTGCCAGGGAGCCAAGCTGCTGCAGCTGAAGAAGTAATCTCTCCTAGCTTGCATGCAAAGCTGCAGTTTGTCAACAAAAAGCCACTGTGGAAACTAGTGTTTCAGGATGAGGTCATGTGCAAATAAGATGGTGGTATAGGAGCTGCTTGCTTTTAGGCACATGGCTTTAACCTTAGATAGTCTAAGAGCATTCCTCCTCTCCCCAACACCAYCTTCCCAATTCCAGTCAGGGGAAAAGAGGCAGTGAAACAGGCCAGCTGGACAGAAATCCCCACTTCTGTGCAATGAGGAGATGGTGGCAGGTCTAGTGCTATAGATGCACAGTTCTAGTGCAAGAGATCTCTCTGAAATCCTTAGTCCTATACATGCATTCTGTACTGTCCAACACCTAAGAGTATTTTTGTAAGAACAAAATACAAGTGGCCAAAAAGAAACTCTTACCTCAGAACAGGCAAGAGATACTTTGAGATCTTTACCAAAGACATTCTGAAGAGCAAAACAGTCCCGACTGCCATTAGATACATCTCCTATGGAAGCCAAGGAGTGTTACTGCAGCTGTACAGTGAACAGAACTGGTATTTTAGCTAGGAAAAAACAGGAACAAGCTGAGAACTTGCTCTTGGGATATCAGTCCAATCACTGATTAAAAAAAAAACCACACACACACACACAGAGTTCATTTTATCTCCTTTGAATCAGTCATGTAAGCACAAAGGCCAAACTGTTAAAGGGAGAAACTCAAGGCTACTTGCTCTCAGCCTGCCCCAGATTTACTAGCAACAGGAGGATTAGCAAGTAAAGAAAATCATCAGCCAAAACACTATACAAATACATTTTATTTAGAGATACCCATAGTAAGATGCACAAATACTTTTTGTTCACCAATTTTCAGATCACACAACTTCAAGTAGTGGAAAAACAAACTGCAGTTAATTACAATTATTCTATATAACAGGGCAGTAGTAAAAGATCCATTTGTCAGACTACAGCATGGTTAACAATACTCAGGTGAGAATGTACAAGATCTAGGTATTTAAAAAGTGCATGGGTCATTGCCACACACACTAACATGCTTTTTCAAAGAGCAACATCTTTCTGGCATGTGAACACAGTAACCCGGTTAATGCAAGATGGAAAATTAGGCTCTTAATTTGATCTGGAAATGTATCTATTAACAGTTTCACCGCAAACAGCAAATTAAGAGTTATTTGTGACTGACACATGGATATCAATCTGTAAAAATCACTGATACATTGTCCATGTAGTCAAGCAACACACAGATGACCTAAAATGATAAGTTCCAGCCTACACCTTGACAGCTCTTCTACTGCAGTCTTCAGAAGAGTTCGAAGTACTTGCTTGCATTAGCAAGCTGACAGAAGAGCTGTAATCACAGATCCAAACTTTTGTACCCACACTGAGTTATTCCATGCAAGAGAAATTCTCAGTCCTCAAGTTTCAAAAACCCCATGTTCCACCTGCAAGCACATCAACTGGATCACATATTGCTGGGTTTACTTTTATATTCCCATCTAAATGGAGGGAAAGGTAGAAAATGGTGCTGATCTGACAGAGTAGCTGCATTGCTTTAAAGTTATATTTAAAACACATGGAACCTGAACTCTTCTCTCCAGTGTCTCTCTCAAACCGAGGAAGTTCAGCAGGTTCCAGTGCTCAATGCAATCCCTTTTTCGCTGTGAAATAGGGAGATAGTGTTGTATGGTGCTTGGGAAAGACCAGCAAGGACTGTTCTGTGGATGTTAACACTTAAGAGCAAGAAACAAGAATTAAATCAGTCTTCAGTTGAACTTCTTGCATTGCAAACAAAATGAGACAGAGACCAACTTTTGCATTATAGTTGAGAGGCACATTTTGTATTGAACAACAAAAACCTCAGTATACATTGCAACTTTCTGTTGATTAGAACACAGACAAACCTCCAGTTAAAGCAATTTAAAAAACCCCAAAACTCAGTTACTCTGTTCTTCTATTTAAAAATCTTAAACTGCTCCCTTACCTACTCTACCCAGAGATACCTTTCCAATTCTGTGTATGCAGCTGCTTTTCCTCCCTAAAGCTTGTTCATGTAAGAGATCCTTACTTCTGTGCACCTTGGAAGTGGACAAATAGTTCTGATGCCTCACAGGGTGGACCCCTATACCACGTTCAGGAGAAAGTTGAGGAAAAAAAAAAATCAACAGCATTTTGTACATATGCAGTGAACCCCAGAATAAATAAGGGGAAAATAAGAACAACCTAATTGAAATAGCCAGCAGTGCAGGAACTAACTCCTCCATGGAGCGGGAATGAGTTTGGAGCAAAGCTCTTCGGACTGAAAGGAGGATACCAGTTCAGAGATATCCAGAGCTGGATAAAATGAATGGGGAGCCTGTAAGCAAGGTCCCAATTCAAGTTACTGCTTAAATGGGTGCAGAAGTCTCATAAAATGCAGCTTAAACATGTGCCTCCAGGTTTTGCAGAACTGGTATCTAAAGTAGTAAGTCAAGGGAGAACAGGGAACCTGCTCGAGTCCAGTGGGGTGGAGGGTGGCCAGGAGGGAGTGAGGCCAGGACAAGAGGCTGAGAATGGAGACAAAGCATTTGAACAAGAGTGACAGAGCCTGTCAGAAGTCTTTTTTTAATCCAGACATTTTAGCAATGGTCCCACTATCACCAGCATTGAGAGCGCTGCCTGGAGAGTGGCCAGCTGAAGTAGTAAATCCCAGGTGGCATTTACAACCCAGCACACAYAGCCAGTGCTAATTCAATAAACAGCCAGGTGGAGGGAGCTGCAGACAAGGCCCTTTCATTCCATCATCCCAGCAGGAAGCTCGTGGAGGTGGCTGGTGGCAGCAGTAAAGCACAGTACTCTTAGTCAATCATGAAAACAAAGACAAGAGACAAGTGCATTGGGAACCTTGAGTGACAAGGGGGAGAGTGAGTGACTGTGACCACTGAAGAGACTGGTTCTTCCCCATGCCATCTTCACACCTCATCTGAAGATGGATGACCAGCAGTTTCCATTGAAACACTCTAGAAGTAACTAATCTGCAGTCATATACATAAGCATAAGGCATGATGGAGCAAAACCTCAAGGCTTCCATTGCTCAAACATTCAAATACCAGCTCATCTCTGAACGCAGCCAGCTTTTGGTATTACCACTGGCCAAAGCCAATTACGGTAACTTTGGCCATTTAAGCACAGGGTCAGAGTTTAGCTATGATTAGTAGTACAGTTTTCTCATAACCCATCAATTTTGCAAGAAAAAAATCTGTGAAGAAAGCCTTCAAATGGGATCGAGAGTCAGCAGAAAGTCAGTGATGAGCCTTTTGCTTTTTGCCCCCTATATCAGTCTTCAGTTATGACCTTGAAGAAAGAGCCAAGAGTACAATTCTCTTGACTAGAGCACCACAGATGAGTTTAACAAACACTAGATGCAGAAGCAGGGCACCTCCACTTCTGCACCTGCTGACATCAACTGTACAATATGGATGCAAAAGAATTGCAGTTTCTGCAGATTTTGCAGGAGTGGGAGTCACCACTTTTGATTCAGCCAGACAGTAACTGTTTATGGGAAAAGAACAAAGTAATCTTTCTACGGTGGGCCACATTTTCTTTTTATTATGACTTGATATCTTTCAGACTAGGCAAACAGCTTTGAATTGATTATTAAAGGTAAACTAGGGAAAGGTAAATGGGAAAGAAGAAAGTGCTGAAGATTACAAAATAAGGCGAAACCAATCTGTTCTACTCTGAAAAGTGACTGCGTATAAAGATGGGACTTGACTGAATTTTAAGAAACAAAGTTAGCAGAAACTAAAAAAAGAACTTCAGATTAAATCTGCAGTGGGGTACACAGAGAAGATACAGTTAGAACAGGAAATACACATACACTAGAGCTCCTCAACCAGTGATTAATGCCAATACATTGATGACTAATTGTGTTGATTCTAAGACAAAAGTAACCTCGTGGATCAGAAGAGTTCTGTACCTAATTTCAGTTATGTATATGCATACCCATTTAAGGCCACAATTGAAATGTTCCTGTTTCCACGCTCTCATGATCAGATTAAGCTTAGAAGTGGGAAGGGCCATCTTGTAGCAATCACACCATCCTCTGCTAACAGCAAAAGAGGCAGAAACCTGGCCCAAATTCCAGATTTCAGTTTGAGTTTGCAAGAACAAAAGATGTCTTTTGCAAATTCAGAAACAAAGCCAAACATATAATGCCTTTGTCTTTTTTAAAAAGTCACTTTTCAGAGAGGAAAAACAATTTACAAGATAATCCTGAACACTTGAGTTATATACGCAGRCAGGTTAGTTAGTTTTTCATACTATCTGCAATTTCCCACAGCTTCATTTGCAAACTGCATCAATAGTTTTAAACAGTTTTGCCTTACATTTCAAAACATGTGCACTACATTTGAAGAGAGCTGTTACTACTTCACTTGACAGCTTCTATGATAGTTCAGGATCCAGTGCTGTTTCTGACACAGCTCATGACAGAAATAGCAAGCTGAGAAAGGCTCTGTTAGATGGGGGGAATTGCAGGAGTTGTTAACAAACATCAGACCTTGGATTCAGAACAAAAGCCAGCAAGTGTCAGCAAGTCCTGATTTTTTTTTTCCCCAAGGCTTTGGATCTTTAAATATATTTGGAAAAAACAAGACAAAAAACAGTTCACTGTAGGACATCCTACCCTCAGGCAACAAGTTGTGATCACCACACATTTTAAAAYGCCTTGTGTAGTTTGTGCATCATATACAAGTACATCATAGGCAATGGGGAAGATCCAGCATTTGTGTACACATTAACATACAGGCATGCACTGACAGATGTCACAGGAAAAGATTGATCCCAAGACAAACCAGTGCATTTGATTTGTGTCTACACCACATCCTAAAGCAAATGAATCACGATTAACAGTACAAACCTGTTGCAACTTCAACACGTACATCTTAGAAAAAGACAATGCATGTACCCAGCCCTAAGACAGTGATGAGTTTGTGAGATAACTTTACAAAGATCAAGGTACCATAAGAGAAAGGCACATTAACCTCTGGTTGGTCCATTTTGTTATTATTTGGATGAGTCATAGTGATTTATATACCCTGAGACTGTGGGAGGCCTTGAAAGGGAAAGGAAACCAGGTGAGTGGGCAAATAAAAAGTACAAGTTTAATGAGATGTAAGATTCAGCACCTGAATTTTCCCTATTAATAAGGGAATCTAAAAAAGCAGTTCCTAAGAAAAAGCATTGACTTCACGATTTTTGTTTGGGGTGGAGGGGTTAAAAACAAACACCCAAAAAACAAACAACACCTAGGGCTGTAAAGACATACCACACTGCTTCAAGTGTATTATACATCCCTCTTTTGGTTTTAATTCAATGACCAGAATTTGTATATAATCAAGTGTTTTACCATTTCTTTGGGGGAGATCCAGAAGCGGTCAGGCAGCCCAGACTTTCCCAACTCCACCAACCCTGGCACTCTGTTTTAGATCTATGTGCACTTCCTTAGACCAGACCAGTCCCAGCACAATACTAGAGGGAGAGGCTATTAGAAAATGGCACTCCATTTTTAAGTGGGAAGATTCCTTTCTGTCAAGAGCATTCTTTTAATTAGCTAAGTACCAGATGGTTTTGATAAAGAAACCCAGCATTGCAAAGAGGAGGATGCTTCCTAATTTAAATCCTTGAAAATTACACATGGGAAAACAAGAATAAAAGGGACATCTACTTGGTCTCTCTGAAAATATATTTCAGATTTGGCCCTTTTACAAAGTACCTCCTGAGCAATGATGAGGCATCCGCTCTGCACCAACTCCTCAGGTGTCACGAGAGGAATACCAAACCCTTTTATTGGGCCTTCATCTCTTTTCTTGTACCCTCTTGCCTATCCTTCCCACTGAAGTGCCCGCTTGCAAAGCCAAGGGAGACCACATGCAGGAGAACTCTTCAAACAAGATGTAGCTGTATTGTCCCTCCCCATCCCTCCCCCACAATCTAGAGAATGGACAAATTCTTGGTGTCTGTTCTTCAGAGACTTAAAAATAAGTTACTGAAGACTGTGCAACACTCAGACAATTGCACTTTGAGTTGAGGTCACACCATGGGCTGTGGCTGCAGGATGGCCAACAGTACACAGGTGTATTTTCACTTGGCTTGAAACTAGAGAGTTTGTGCATGGCTAGCAGAGCAGTCCAGGGTTCAGCATGGGCGAGGCAGAGTATCAACTCCGGTCTGCATTTCACATAGCTCTTCAGCAGCCTTCCTGCGTATTAGCTCTACTCGAGTTCAGTAATTTAGTCACAGTAGTGTTTGCAGCATAAGCTAATCAAGAGCGCCTCAGACACCATGGAAAAATGGGTTTAAAGGAAAATAATGGTCCCAGACTACTACAAATACATCTCAGAGTTCTCACCTGGCTGCTGAAAGATGCTGCTTCTTCGCTGAGATACAGTGACTGACAGCCCATCTGTTCTTGGTTTCTTGCAAACAAATATATTGGTGCTTCCACAGTCTAACCAAACCTGCTTTATTTCACATTTGCACCAAGTGAGGGACATTCAATAACAAGGTCAGCTAGTGCTTCTCAGCTGAGGGACAGAAATTAAGACAAACTCCACCACTTGACATAGCTGGATCATAACTTTAATCTTAGTCTCTGCAGCTACGAGCTTTGTATAAAGCAAGTGCTCAGATGACAGAGGAGGATGAAGTTTTAGAGAAAAGTAACTGATACATGAATTTCTTAATCCTTAAGATACAAACACTGCCCAAGATTTCAAGAGGTGGCAAACATTTCCCCATAATGAAGTTCAGGGGTCTCCCTCATTAAGTCAGTCACAAGTTTCACCCACAATGTAAACAGAACCTTTGTGGACAGACTAAATCCAGTAAGATCACCGGGCRCTCCTGCAATGTGCCTTCAAATGGATCCATGTGGAAAAAGAACAATTGAAACTAGGAACAAACACCTATTTACTATTCTTGCATAATTTATTCACCTTGGATTAACACCAGCAGACTGATGAGGGAACCAAACAGAAACGGACTGCAGTTCACTCACTTCCTTAAAATAATCCCAGAAAGCACCTGGGGAGAGCAGCAGCAATTCTCCTTGGCTGACATTACTGTACAAGGAGAAAGGCTGGAGGAATTACTAGGAATAAGGTGTTTAGTGAAAGAGGGTGCGAATAACCCTCATTGCTATGCTCAGGCTAACATGACAAAGCAGTTTTTACTTCCTCAGGAATGTCCATCACATAATACCTGATAGCCATTGAGGGGCTGCTACCCAGTTACTCATGAGCTGGGTACACTGAACCCATAACTAAGTTACTAGCTTGATTGCATGTGATTATGAATATTGAAAGTGTAATACCCAGATATACCAAAAATACCCCAAATTAATATGATAGTCTAGTGAAAACAACTGAGTGGTAAAAATTAACTGCTTGCTACACTCAACTGCAGCACCTAAGATCCTGCATTACTGAAAAGTCGAATAGCAAGAAAAAAAAGTCTGAGAGTCTTCTATTGCGATTAAAGGTTTCCCTCCCCCTTCAATCCCWTCAGTCAGCTAGCATGCAAAATGGCAACTGCCCAATTCTAGCTTTAGCCAGCCTCAAAGGTCTACCTAGTTTAAAAACAAAGTAAACTGAAGGTCTCAAACATGGCTTGTCAAAATGCCAGCAGGCCCATTTCTGTTTGACAGAGGTCACCCCGGCAAGTACAATATTGCTGCAATAAAGACTGGGATGATTTGGAAGGGAAGAGGCACCACAAACAGATCATTCAAGGAGGAAAGGAAAGACTGAGGGAGAGAAATCATTAAGAAACACTGTAAAAGTGAAGACAGTCTGAAAATTCAAACCCCACTGGGTCTCAGCACAGCACAGTGAGCTGTTTAAGCTACTGAAGTGTAGTCAGGCTAAATCCACCCATCACAGGGGTGTAACTGCCACCTGAATGATGAGGTATGCCCACCTACTCACCTCCATGCTGAGCTCAGAGACTCCTTGCTGTACCACTTCTTCCATACTTCATTTGGAAACCTCTGCCTTTCTCACCATGACCCTAGATTTCAGTTCTGACACCTAAATCAGTAGGTCACAGTTGCATCAAGTGAGAAAGTCTGTGTTCTTCTTCCATTTCTCCTATAACTTGCACTTGGATAGCTGGCATATCTCCTTTCTCTGCCTCAGTTTCTACCAGTGAATGGATTGAAAATGACATATGACTTCAGCCTGAAGGGCTCATGTGTCTACCTTAAAAGGACACCCAACACAAAATATTCTGAAACATAACATCTGTATTGTTACAAGCATTTAAAACCACTGAAACAGACTGGAAGTGAAGTTCTCTCTGCCTCAGATTCATTTGCCTGCTTGACAGCACTATCTAGTTTGTTTCTAGTTTTTTAGGCTTTCCTACAATGCAACGAGGATGGCTCCCTCCATGTGAGAAGTTATTTGGGGAAGTGGGGGGGAACATTCTGAAAGCAGAATACACAGAAGCCTGTGAAACTCAAAGGGATTTTACAACATTGTCCCAATTCTTCTGAGAATTGTCCTAAGGTTCCTATGCAGAAAAAGGGGGGAAAAAAAGCAGGAAAAGAGCACTCAAACCATCAGGCTTTAGGACCACAAATTAAGGTACCTTGGGGAGATCAATATCACAGTCAGAGAGATACTTTCCAGAGGTGCTGAGCTGTCCTCTGCAGTAAACTAAAGGCTCAGCTGACTAAGATGATCAGTCTCCAAATTTGGGCGCCGAAGCTCAGGCCATATGAACACTCCTCTTTGCCCCCTTGCCCAGACCAGAAATATCAATTTAACAGATCAACATCAGGGCTAGGATTTCCAGACCAGGAGTTTCCTTTGACACCAGTGACACTAAGTGCCTAACTATTAACTGTTGTTTCTGAAGAACTGAAGGAGGCTGAAGTAGACTCAAGTGTCCACTTTCTCAGAAAAACCCCAAAACCAAAAAAAAACCCACCCCACCCTCACACTCAAATCAAGCCTAGATAAAAGAGCTGAGCAGAATGTTTCCTGCAACAGGAGTGRTCTTATACAGCAGCTGACAGAGTAATCCCAGAAAAACACATCCTGCCATACTTCAAAATTTGTTTTTTCTCTGCATATTTCCTCTCTTCAAAACCTCTAAAATAACCAAAGCAATACATTGCCATCACCGAACAACATAAATGACACTACAATATTATTTAAAATCAATGAACCACTCTAAATAAAATAGAATTTGGGAGAGCTCATTCACTACTTACTATGGTGTAATGGCCGCTTTTCTGAGGAAAACCTGAATAGCCAAGCACACAGTGCTGTGAACCGATTCAGTTCAAGCAGCCAGCCCACAAGGGAAGTAGAATTATGAAACGCAGCAAATATCTTTGTCAAGCACCTGTGTCAGGACTCAGTTTAAGCAAATTATATTTCTGGAACAGGTGCACATCTCCTCGCTTGCCCTGACTTCCACCCAGATGGGAGAGAACTGCATTCCTTACAGGATTTTCATCCAAGTCTCAACTTCACTACCAACTAGAAAAGAAGCCAGAGCCTCACTGCTTGGCATTATTGATGGAGACACTGAGTACAAAGACAAGAGGGCCTTTAAGGACACGGGCAGACTAGCTCCAGTAAGTCTGGCAGAAACCGCTTAAGGGACTCGTGCTACTCTACCATGGTGGCTGTACTCTCCAGCTGCGACAGGAGAACAGAGCATGTCTCCCCACCTTGTCTTTCTTCTCAGCTTCAGCAAACTGCCCATTTGGCATGAAAGCAGCCAAGGTATAGGTATGTTCTCTGCTCCGCCAGTGATGGGGACAGGAGGATGGCATTCATCCCAGCAGAGGATGGAAGCATCAGTAAGAAGCCCAAAGTTCCCAGTGCCTGCTAGAGGACCAGGAAGAGCACCCTGGAGCCCTGTGTTTTAGCTGAGTATTGGATATCAACCTCGTCCTCTTCCAGGAGTGCACACACCTATTCTCCCCAGCCACAATCCCAGGTGAAATTCAAGGGAGTTTGAATGCAGAACGAAGGCAGGGGACCCTGGGGAAAGGCTGAATATCTCCTCTAGCAAGCAGGATGACAACAGATGCTAATGCAAACATGAGCTAAGGACAAGTAAGCTTCCAGCCTGCACTGGAAAGTCTGAGATACACTTTTCAGCCTTAGGGAAAAGAACAATTTATTTTTTTCATCGGTTTGTTAAAGGTACTGGCTAACAACTCTCCAAACAACTAACAAGAGCTAAAGTGGGGTTGAGAAAGCTTCCTCAGCCTGGTACAAAAAAGATCCTGGGTTTTAGACAGGCTATCAGGAACCCATGAGCTGCCACAGCAGTGTACTCGGGAGCCTTAGCTCATCTGGAAAATAGTTAGCTTTAATTCATTTACTGACAAGACAACTCATGTCCCTAGCCTCCATTCCCTCATCGCACCCCTGTAAGCCTCAACCCTCAGTTTTGATGCGATGTTGCCATGCTGCAGAACAACCTACTCTGAAACTCCAGTTGTGCAAGCTGATACCTGGGATAGGCAGAGAACAAAAAGATGAAGTTTTGCTCCTGGCACTGCTGAAAACTACAATTCAAATACAAATACACTGCTGAGATACACTCCTGCAGTTTGGGCTTGATGGGCAATACCCCTGGGGAATCCGTCCCTGGGCTCCAATGAGTACAGCTGAAATTTACTGTATTCCTCTACATATAAACAGTGTCATTAGACTTGTACTTTTAAAAAATAAGATCAACTCAGGCCTGGGCCAGGCTCTGCAGATAAAGTAGTAGCTTATCTCTTATAAATATTTTTAATATTTTTTTTTAATTACAAGTAGTCCTCACTCCAGGTAATGTAACTGACAAAGTACCTGCACACACACAGCCCCTAGACTTTCACAGAAAGCCCAGGAGCAACCACTCGATAAGAAAGGAATCCTACCTCACGGCAAAGTAGGGGAGGGGGCATATGGCCAAGATAGCCTAAATGTGGGGGAAGAGTCATTTGGAGTAAATACAATAAAAAGGGATTTCAAAAACCCTTCATATAAAGGATCAAGGAGGTTAAAGCAAAAAACTGGTTCAAAAAGATGTACAAAACTGTTGGAGACCAACAGAAAACTCTGCCAAAAAATAACTTGCATTTAAATCAGAAATCAATGGCATCACACAATTTCTTTGTTAAAAAAAGGAAAAGTGGAAATCTGTGTAAAGATCAGCTTTTGTAAAGAGTTATTAGCTCCAGAGACCAGCATAATTCCCATGAAGTCCTGATGGAAGGGGGCCTCCTGCCACAAAGAGTTTCGTTCCAGACGAGTCGTAGCAGTGGGTGTAAACAGCATTTGGGAAGAAATTAATGTCAGAAAAATAATTCCTCCAGGTTTCATCATGATTCTGTTAAAGGAAAGTTCAGATCGTTATTGTTGCCACAAAGCCCAAACAAAACCAAAAAATTCGTTTTGGAYTGATACTTTCCAAAGTATCTAGATAGATAGATACTTTGGAAAATACTTTCCAAAGCCTAAAAAGGGATGTTCTCTATTAATATTTGTGGAATATACCCTGAAGCTTCAGACAGATCAGTTTGACCTAGAAGATATGAGACACTTCCTGAAGCTTTTTCTGAGCAAGTTTAAGCCACCAATTTTTTTTGGCCAGGGTGGAGGAAGGGAAAAGGTATCAAGTTTCATTAGTTTTRAGTTACATCACAATGACAGAAAAGAAAATGGAGATAAGTCAGACAAAGCCACTAACTGCTTTATAACAACATACAGGACTCAAGTGTGTGCCACAGCACTATTTCAAGAAGCTATAATTTCTAAAACTGTACACAATTATCTCCTTTACCTTGAGGACCATGTTAGATTAGCACCTCTTTTTGAGAAAAGATAATGTATTTTGTATATGAGATATTGAAAACTAGAAGTCAGATTACRTTCAGAAAGTATAAGGATAATATTTAGTCCATTTATAAATCAGTCTATGAGAAAAGTAGTCTTCATGCCTTATGCTCACATTCAATACCCTTGCACACAGCTTTTGTAGAAAACATTTCTGCAAAAGTTCTTACTTTTCCTCATTACAGTTATCAGCCACATGATTGTTTTACTGGGACTCATTTCATACAACAGTTCCCATTACTGTAAAATGAACTGGTGCTCAAGCCTGGTAGCACTCTTACATAAAAGGACTCCTACAGTCCAAGCTACTCACCAGCCAACCTTTCCCAGTAGTCAACTTGAGAATTTCACTTCCACCTAGTTTCTGCTTCTGGCCGTAGCAGGCGCGCGGAGGCTTTTCATCCAGGAACCTCTGGGCTCTGATATCATAAAACAACAAGGAACCTTGCCCTGTTCCCACCGTGATGATGTGCTCATAGAAGCTCACTGATCGAATACCTGTTGCAAAGAAAGGACATATAATCCAGTAAGGAAGATGCATACTCCGGCTCTGCAGCATTGCTGCTTGATGTCTAATATTTTTTTCTTTAAGTGAAACTACCTCTGCTATTCCCTGCAGCACATAGTTTCCCCATCACTGTGAAGCAGTGCAGGTAAATCCCATTTATGCCACCGAAACAGCAGGTCCAATTATATTTACACTACTTCCCTTCTCCTCTGAGGCCATCAGCTACACTGATGGTTCATAGCAAGAAGCTTCGTTCTCAGAAGGCCCCAGCTCTGCCAGATAATCAAAGATCACAAGCAGTTTAGGATCAAGAAAAGCTTTGTTGTGCCTATGAGAAGAGGCTCTAAGTGAACACACCATGAGAAAGTACATGGTAACACACAGAGGAAAGAATTTCTTACTGGTTTCACCCCACGAACCCCCACCCTATCTAGATACCTGCCAAGCTGTGGTAAATGACCACGTGAGCAAAATTACTGTCCCAGCTTATACCAAGTGCATTTTGCTGACCAGCAGCAGCCAGGATAACTGCATGCAAGCATAACCGCCACAATCACTAGTCCCTTTCCTGCTCAGATAGGTCGAACTCTTACATAACTTTGAAGCTATCACAACTCAAATATTCTCACGCAAGTGCACCTTACATTTTTGCAGTGCGTACATTTTGTCCTTCTTAGCAGATCACCTAGCAATGAAAACAGACCAGGTACCAAAGCAATACCACATTTCACCAGCATATGGGAAACCACAGCAAGGTTCCAGTCCAAGCAAAACTCTAGCACATTCTAGCAGTTACAATATTAGAGTTAGTAAAAGGAGTACATTTTGCTTTCACAAAATCTAAATATGAATCCTCAACTAATCAAGGATCCCTCTAAAACAGTCTCAAGGGGATTCTGCATGTAGGAATCTGTGATTTGCTAAAGGTCCTGTCACTTCACTATTTACTGTGCAAAATGTTTGTTCTGAGCATACACTCTAACAAACTGCTCTTTTACACAGATTAAACCCCACCACTTCTCTGGTTTCTGGTGCCCACACAACATGATGCAAGGTTATCAACGCTGGTGTTACTTTAAGACAGACTAAAAATCCACTGAAACAAAGACAAAATAAGCATCCAAACAGGAGGGGAAAAAGTGAATTACTATGCCAGCTAAATCCAAATGCCAACTGCCATCACTGTACCAACCAAGTGGGATTAAAAGTCACAAAAACTGTCAGATACTGGAATATATTTGGCAGGGCATGTGACTGTGGACATCCAAAAGGCATGGATGCAGTGCCAGGGAGCATCCCACCCTCTTCAGACAGTCCTAACTAGAAACACATACTTCTCCTTCCACCTCCACAACCTGATGCTACATCCACAGTCATGTGCATCTGTGACACACACTCAGATCAGACAAGGCCACACTGCTGTGCTTCAGATGCAAGGTAGGTCTTCACTGAAAGCTAGCTTAATGGGTGGGACAACACTGTGCAAGTCTCACACCTGCTGAATTATATTCACCAGATTTGTTTAAGAACTTTCTATTTCATTCACAGAACTGCAAATGTATCCGAAAGTCAGAGACATCTCTTTTCCCATTACAAGGGCCCAGCTCTGGCAGGCAAATGCTTTCCGAAGGCTTTAAGCAGGTGCAGTCAGTGAGACCAGTCACTTGAATGAAAGGAAAAAGTCAAAGCTTGGTAGCAAAGTGCTCTTGAGAAGCAGCCCAGCAGAACACTTGCTTAACAGAAACAGGTGGAGGATGAATGCAAATGGAAGAWATTTTTCAATTCTATTTCTGCATTTTATAGCTTTTTAAAGACTGTGGATCTTTTTCTAATCAAAAACTTAACTGAAGGAATCAGTGATATACCCACCACTAAGAGGATATTTAGAGTATGCTTTCAAGAACAACACTTCAAATTGGTTCCTAAAGGGCTGAAGCATTTAGGATTAATCATTCACATCAAACTAAAAGCACAACCTGCGCCTACAGCTGATCAAATTAATCCCTCCAACATACCCAGCACTGTACTATGTGGGGCCTGGAATATTTGAGGTAGCAAATGGAGTCTCACTCTTGAGGGACCAGGGGGCCATACATTTCCCAGAAGGAAGTGAAGATGCAGTAATGCATTCTGTCCAAAGAGAGGAGTTAGTCTGCACTGCACATGCTTTATCCACTATGTAACACTGCTGCCTTCAGGCTATAAAGTCATCGCTGAAGTATGAAAGAATACAAAACAACGCACTGTATGTCAGCCAAAGAGAAAGCAAGTGCTGCTGCAGATCAAGACCTAGAGTTCAGAGCCCTGCATTTTCACCTACAGTTGCTAGAGAAAGCAACACTTACGAGAGACACTGAAATGCATTAACTGCCTTTTTATATTGCATAGAGCAGCTGGGGTTACAGGGGGGAAATACCAGCCCCAATTCAAGTCTTAATAAATTACCACCTTTCTCTGGCCTGCTTTTGTGTATAATGACATTAATGATCTGAAGATAACATTGACTTCCCACATTCAGCAGGTGCATTTGGAAGAAGAAAGCCCATAGGTAACAATTCAGAGCACTTAAAAGTCAACCCAGATTTAGTCCAAGAATCAACCGCCTACTTTCTAGAGGTGCTGCACTGCACCAAGTCCCAAGGGGATCAAAGAAGTGGAAACACTCAACATTTTGGGAAGTAATATTACTTAAGTGCCTGCACCACAGCACCAAAAATGCGTGTTTGAAGATCTACCTACTATGCAGAACACTGACTGTACAGAATAGTGGCTTTCTCCAGACGTGAACTGGTGTCCTAGAGGTACCACCTATGCATATATAGTTTCCAACACGAATGATCACATACTCGAGATAGAATTAGCCACTGGGCAACAGGCGAGTCTCATGGTGGTACTTCCCTATGACAGCAAAGAGTAACAGGCTCCACAGTACCCTCACTGACAGTGGTTCAGGACAAAGACTGTTGCTGGTAAGCTGTTTAAGTGACAGCATAAGTTTGTGAAGCACCAATTCTCACATTATAGAAAATCCTCCCATAGATGAAAGAAACAGACCCTGACATACATCTAGACAGCACTGCTCAAACGCCAGTAACCTTATAAATAAAACTTTCCTAATACTTGCCTACATGCATTCCATTTTGATAAATTGCCTGATGAAAAAGAGATGGGTGCTCAGAGCCTAGCTAAACAAGGACTGCAACTTATTAGTCATGGATCAGCATGGAATAAGTAGCAGATCACACCACAGTGCCTTCTCATGCTTCAAAATAAAAGGCATGGGGAGAAGCATGTGGGACCATCCACCCTGCGAGCCCTCACACAAAGCCCTGGTGTAAGGTTCAAGTGCACAGAGTACATCCACATCAGAAAAGGAAAACAGAGCACTCAAATCTGCAGTGAATTTAAGAGTGAACTCTTACATATTTGAGGCAAATATACATTGAATACTGAAAGTCACATTCACGGCTTTAAAATTGCAAAGAAAGCATTCAGTCATAGCATAGACTCCCAATATGATAGCAGAGCTCCATTCCCAGAGAAAAGTGCAAGAACAGACAATATTAATAGTAGTGCAAACACCAGATTTACTTTCAGATGAAGTATTAGTAACAGACTTAAAAAGCATGGAAGTAGAATGTACACATTTAGAAGTTCAGTACTATTTGGATGGTTTACAATTTAACTGGGCATGAAGAGAGCGCTAATATTGTCTATCACCTGATTTCAGAGATGCTCTTAGTTTGATTGAAGTAATATTGGTGTAAAAAAGTGAAATCTACACATACTACTGATATTTTACTGTCACATGAAAAAGTCTTCCTATTTATTAGCAGTTTGTCTTACTGCAGCCTTAAGCGCTACTTGGGCAAGCAAACCGTTTGAAGCACTATTTGAAAAGTTCCTTACCACTGCCTCGTTCTTTGGAACAGACGGATTTAACATTGTGAGAAGGCTGCCTTGGATCCAGGAAGGAGACGTGTGCCTGTGATCCTACTGCATACACCGACCACTCCTGACCATAAGCCAAACACACATTCTCCCTGCAGTATGGCAACTTTGTGGAAAGTAACTGGAAACATAGGAAAAAAAAAATCAATCTATTAAGAAAAAAGAGAAAGGTTAATAAAATAAACCTGTAAGCTATGTTCAGGAAAGTTATTTCAAGGAATAACAGCTTAGAAAGATGTGCTCCCAGCTGAAATAGTTTATCTCATACACTTGCATAGGTATGGCTGGTTTTAATTTGCAGTTACACTTGAAGTTAAACCAGTGCAACTTCCTTTATGAACACAGCTAATCAAGTGTTCATCATACTCTACAAAGCAGTGAACTCCAGCTCACCCAGGACTCGAAAAAGCTAAGAGCACCTCCCATCCTCCAAAATAAGGGAGTGAAGTTTAGTTTTTAGGACACTTTAACATTAAGCTTTTAAGTATTTTACAGACGCTGCTGTACATTCTTCAAGCATTTGAAGGAGATGAAAAGTAGAGAACAGCCTTAATTGCTAGACCATTGTGGAAATTTCACACCAAGCAGAAAAGTACCTTTGATAGCGTGTGTTCTGCTTTCCAAAGATGAAAATATCCATCTAGGGACACAGCTCCCAGCTCCTATTAAAAAAAAAAAAAAAAAAGGAGTTAGCTTCTGTATGATACATGTCCTTACAAACTCAACTCTACGAGGCAGGCTGCATATTCTAGGCTGAACTCATCCATAACCCTGTACATGCTTATCAAGACAAGTTTTCACTTTATATTGATTTTGATTGATAAAATGCAATATAGCACAAAGGTGCCAGGTAAAATAAGAGTCAATGAAACAGTAAATAACCAAATAATAACTTTAAAAAATATAAATCTTGTTACACAAACAATCAAATAATGAATCATTGCACAGTACAAGCTAGAGCTGGCAATTCTCTTCAGCAGCTCCCACGCTGGTTCCTACCCTGAGGCAATCATTTATTTCCAGGCACTATTCTATTGAAAAAGCTAGATGAGGTCTGCAAAGGGGAGATTAATTAACAGCTATAGTATAAAATAAATAAAGCCCACAAGAGCACTGTGCTCCTTCAAAAAGCAGTCTTTGCTCCAAACATTCCCTGTTCGTTGAAGGCAGAAACAAAAGTAGCAGGGGAAGAAAGGCTACTCGCACTTCCCTCAGTGGGATTCATCCCCAGTAATAACAAAACATCAGCCTGGGGGAGGTTCACGTTCAGCGTTTGTCAAATGCCAGCAAAACACCAAAGCAGGTACTGGTGTCTGTCTTGTCAGTCACCTCACTTGCTGAGCAATCCAGCAACAATTCAGCCATCAAAACAGGAACTACCTGAATGTTGGTTAGTCTTCACGAAAGGGGGGAAGCACCAAGAGCAGGAGCCGAGCTGCAAGGAGTGTTTCCTCAGCTTCTTGCAAACATCCCCCATCCCAGCCTCATATACACACACACACACACACACACACACACAAGGTGCAAGACTAAAAACCAAACTAACAGGAAAACTTCCTTCTGATTTTTTTTCCTCCCCCTCTAGGTCTTCTCTGTTCACTTGGGGCAGAAACAGAAAAAACAGACGAACGTGGCCATCTGATACAAGAAGGATGCAAAAGAATCAGGCTGCATCTCCAGTATATTTGACTTAAATAACTTAAAAAAAAAAATACATACAGACACTTCTAGGACTTCTCTCAACCACCTTGTTTATCTTACTGACCTTGTTCTTATTGTTGAAAGCCAATGCTCGAACTTTGCAGTTGTCAGGATTGGTGTTCTCCTTGGGAATATCCTTCAGAGCCCTGTGCGTTATGTGGGCATAGACAGGAACTTGAGAGAGATTATGCCTGGCATCACTTTTGGACAGCACATCCTCTGTGACTTCCCAGAGACCCATCGAACCATCCCGGGAACCTGAATAAATAGCGCACAAGAACATTTCACAATTTTTAGCATTTTTCTAAAAAAAGGAACTGAGATAAAACAGGGTTTGAAGGAAGCAAAGAATAGTATTGCTATTGGTTTAATCTAACTGAACATACTGTTAGTGCTTAAATATTAATAAGAACTAACAAAAAATGATCTTACTAAGCTATGAGGTTCAGAACATTGTACGCTTAAGATTTGCCAACGGCTACATGGTATTCAAGCAGCTACAATCACCTCATCCCTTTTCAAACCGACTAGCAGCCATCAAGAGAGGCAATCCTGTACAGCAATCATCTTAAAAATTCACACATAGAATAAACTCAGAAGATGGCTAGAACAGCACAGTCATGCACATTTAGCCTGGCACACCAAGACCAAGATTGACTGAGTCTGTTAAACCAACGCAAAAACCTCCAAGAAAACTCTTAATTAGGTTTAAGTCAATTTTGGATCATTTGATTTCTATCAGTGTGCGTGTGTTTATATTATATGTTACTCTATATATATAGACACACACACACACACTGTTGTGAATTGAACAGAAACAGCTATTTTAAACCACCATTTAAACAGATTTGGATCAAGTCTAATTTAAAAATTACTTCCTTAAACCCATGCAACATCTTGTTTAAAAAAAGAACATCACGCAGGAACTGAGGCTGAGCAAGCAAGAACTATATTTTTCTACTGAGTATTAATCCAAAACAYGAGTCAAGAGGAGTAACACTGAATGAAGAAAGCTGACCAAAGTCTGTGGTTGATAGATCAGCAAAGGTTTAATCCAAGGACTAATATCAATCCCCTCTGGCATCTAGACAACTCACTTCCACTCAAGTCAGCTTTGCCAGATCTGACATGTATCTCAATTTCTTCCATATACAGTATGAAAAAAATATACCCCTTCTTTCCTCACAGGGAATGCATAAGAAATATTTCCTGTCTTGAAGATGTTGGAAAAAATAAATATCCACATAAGCATCAGACCACTAAATTACTGAAGGGACAGTTAAACATTAAGGAGCCAAACATGGTGTTGCAATACTGGTGGTCCATCACAGCAGAGATGGCTTCACCTCCTCCCAGGCCGGTCCAGTCGTTTGCCACCATCATCGCCTACTGCAGACAAACACAAAAGAGCTCCCTAATGGCGCTGCAGAGCAGCCGGTAGCAGCTGACACTACATCCTGCCACTCAATTTACGTGCTCGTGGCTTTTAATGGCACATAGGGAGGCTGAATACTCAGCAGTGGAATTCTAAACACCTTGACATGCTTTAGGAGGAAGCTGTCCCTTTTAATAGCCCTAACAGGGGAAAAGTCAGTGCATGTCATCCAACTGGTTAGCCCTGTAGCCAAGGAGAATACCATTTGTTACCCTAGGCTCATGTCATCCTGGGAATTACTCATCCCATCTGATGCTTTTTCCATGAAAAATCTTTTTGCCCAGTCAGTATAGCAACCAAGATTCTCCCTCAGTCAAGGTTGCCTTAGGTCAAGAAGTTTAACTAGTCCATAAGCATAAAATTAAATTCACTGCTGCACATTTTAGAAGCAGATCCTTGCTTTTTTCTTGTTGAAATTAACACAAGAGGAATAATCAAGCCCTTGGTCCTCTTTCCACTTTCTCAAAGGTTTTGACACCTCCAAATACCCACATGAGAAAACATACTGCCAAATCTCTAACATCCAGCTAAATGATCTAGCTCAGTGTGATCTGCCATGGGACCAAATGCCCATCTCTCTCCTCCTGTGGTATTTAATCTGCCTCAAGGAAGTGATAAGAATTCACCTTTAGTTCCTCAATTTAAATAAAGGTATTTGATAATTCCTAGCAAGTGTCTCGAGTTCAAATATTTGCTGTTCCACACTTTCAGAGACGGATGTAATTGCAGCCTGTGACATTATAACAATGTCAGAAGGTAGCTGCAATTGCTTCCTCCTGATTAGGACCATCAGCAAAGTTCTGAAGAACTCACTAGCAATCAGACTTTCTAACTGCRTTCAGAAGATTTTTCCCCGGTATCTCACAAGTCTGGAGATTAGCAAGTACATCCTGTCTGAAATTTCATACAGCATAGAGGACATGGCATTATTCTACTCACACTTCCACTCTTGAGCATACTGAAAACATTCAGAGCAACATAGTTCAATTTCCCATGCTGGGCTTCTCTATTCCATTGGGTCCTTACCTTTCCCCCAGGCACCTGTAATCTTCTCTACTCTTCAGGCTTACTAGCTAACTTTAAATGATTTTTTTAATGCAGAATTTTCGTTTGGAGACTTACAAGGATCAGCATTTATATTAAATTGAAAAAAATCAAATCCCAAGATGAGCCACTTTTTAAAAAAAAAAACAAACCTATCAAATTAACAATTTAAGGGTTTGGTTTTTATATGAGACAGTTATTTTTTGTCATCTGCAGTTTGACGCCTCCCTGCATGGAATACTACRTGCTGTCACAGCAAGACAGTATATTACAGTAATTAATGCATTAACATATTGGTATTGTTACCTTTAACTGAGTAAATAATACTTTAATAAGTTACACTGATTGTCCATTTAGCTACTAAAAAGTCAGTAACTGACCTTTTAGATTACAGGTTTGTGTGCTATCTGCTGTAGTAAATATATAGACTTAGACTAATGGGTGGATAACACAAACTGACTTTTCATTAATCAGTCTTCCAAAGCATTTTTCAGGAAACTGATAGTGCTCTGCTGAATTTCAAAGTTAATAACTGTTAACCAATACCCCTCCAGAAATAGTAGTCCTTAACTGTAACTCAGTAAGTTTAGTGACCTTCTCATAGCACCATCTATTGAAGAATAGTAATTTTCATTAATTTTCATTAATTTTCAAAGTTTATTTGCAGGGCCCTGCAAATAAAATAAAACAAAGCATTGTCTTAAGACAGAGAATGGTTTAAAGAGCCATGGTAGTTCCCAGTGGCTTCAAACATAGCTGTACCTAAAAGAGACCCCAAAAAACCTCTTAAAAACAGAGCAACAGTCACAGATACAAAAAGCTGTATAAAGATTAAGCAACATATAATGCTCAACAATTAGAGCTCAAAAGTTCTGAAGTGCAGGTTGCGCACAGTAACAGGCTCCTTAAGATTTCACTTTTCATCCCCAGCAATAGCTCTATCCAGGGTCCCAGGGACTGTTATTTTATTTATTTATTTTTTTGCAATGGGAATGGTTATTTACAGTTGGCAGCATGTCTCAAGAAAAGAATCTATGTTAATGGGGCTTAAAGGCACTTTCTGCAGGGTGAAACACATTAAGAAGATGTCTTAGTGATGACATCGCACGGCTCAGACACCTGGGTTCAGGTTCATCCCACTTAAGTTACTTAAGAAGTTGTCTAACTGTAAGCTCCCTTCAGACAGCAGAAAGATGCCACTCCAGAAGGGAATTCAGACTGTGGGTGAGTTGAATCTCCCTCTAGAGGCACTTCTTTCCTCCCACTGATTAAAAGGAGCAAATACAGTTAGGATCCCAAGTAGTGTCATTCAGCTGAGGTAGTTAACTGCAATGACTCCGAACTGCTGGATGCTATACTGCCCTCACAAACTAGAATCCATTTAGGCCCAATCTACACTTCAAGTCCAACCATGCTTTGGTCCTGGTCATGTCATCTTCTGGAGATCAGGAGACAGGGATGGTATATGCCAACATATTGGGCTAGGGAGTTTTAATTTTGTTCCCCCCATCCCAGCTCTACAATCACAGAAAATCGCAAACAAAAGGGTTGGGAACAGGATACTGCCACGTTAATACCACTGTTACTCAAACAAGCCTCCTCCTTATGCCTTGATAAATGCACCTCCCGAAGAGCTATCAGGTGCTGTGCTTCACTATAAAACATTCACAAAAGAAAAATTTGATTTTACCAGAAACAGCCATAGTATCACTGATCCATGCAATTGAAAATATCCAGTCCTTGTGCCCATCCTAAAAGAAAGAAAGGAAGTCAGAATCCCTGTGCTGTTATACTCTAAAGCAGTCTCAAAGACAACAGGTATTCTTTGAATAAACAGTTTGATTTTTAGCTCAGAACAGGCATATGTAAAAACATCATACAGATAAGACTTCAATATCAGGCGGGAGCAGTTTTAATATCTAAAAGTAATTTTAACTTTCTTTTTGACTTTGATTAAACTAAGTATATAATGCTAAAGAGCCATTAGTTGATGGAAAAACAGGCCTCTGACCAGAAATGAATTGATCTCAATTCTAAGGAGTTAGATTTTTCCACTCCGAAAGCAGCATTCTTTACTTCAGCAAAGTAGTTCCATACTTTTGTTACCTCAGATGTACCTCTCTACAATAAAGTAACCACCAAAATACTATTTACAATATATGACCTACAGAATAACAGCTCTACATTGCTAGGATAGGTTTTTTCCAAGACTATTATTTTTCAAGAATCTTTTCTTCAGCTAATCAGAAACCTATGGGAAAAAAGCATGAGGCTCTAGTTCTGTTTGAAAAGCCGCAAAGTCACAGTAGCACTCAAATGAATACAAATCTTCAGAGTCAAGCTCTTCTGCAGCTGGTTATCTGCTTCCACAGAAATTCTGACCTCTGCTATTGCAGTTAATGTCTATGGGAAGTACTAACTCCAAAGGAAGGAGAAAGGAGAGAGAAGGGCTTACAGGACACTGCTATACTCATTTCAGCTCTTTTCTTTTTAAGGCTGGCTATTTTAAAGAAATAACATGACATCATGACATCTCAAAAATACTCTGGTACAGCTTATATCAAACTGGCAGAAGCCACAGGGTTAGAACTAATCCTCAGAGGCAAATTCTGCCTTCAGACTAATACATGCATAAGCTGCACCAGAGAAGGGGAAAACTTGAACTTTTATCATCTTTTCAATTTCTCAAAAGAGCTTTTTCTCACTGAAACCGTTTTGTGTCTCAATTTTAGTCTTCACTGTCACAATTAGACTTTACTAACATTTAGGAGTTTGCCAGGTTTTGATACTTAAAAGGAATCTGAAGTGGACCTAAATGAAGGTAGAGAGAAGAAATCAGACCCAGAATTGTGAGAGTCTTCTCACACATTTGACTACTTGCTCACCTATATTTAAAGAAACCTTTCAAAAAACAATTTCATTAGGAATACCAGTTCACACTTTCAGAAATTCACTCTTGACTATCAGATTCCCAAATCCTAACCTTGCTCTGACCTTAGGTCCTTCAAAGCAATAATTCTTACAAGTCACAGAATAAACTTTCCCCAAATACTTGCACTTACATCTCCCACGCAGACAGGATCAAGGGTGGGCAGCCGATAGATTGCAAGACTGTTGGGATTGTCTCCACCTGTGGCCAGAAGGGTCCTTGAGGGGTTGAGCTCAATGGCATGAATACCACAGCCCTGCTGGTTCACCATGCCGGGTTCGCGATCTTTCAGAATAGGAATCTTGGTAATTTGACCAGTCTGGACATCTACCACAAACAACTGGAAAACAAGAAAGAGATGCAAGTTATCATTGAACAAAGACCAGAAAAACAAAATAGTCAGAGATATTCCCCAGTCTGAACAAGTATTCTTTCCAAATYTGAATCACAAGTGCTGCAAAAGTATAACAGAGGAAGAGATGAGTTATTTCTTAAAACAAGTAAACTAAATTCATTTCAGTGGGTTTCATCTGAATGATCCCTTTTGTTTCCACGGTAATGGAAGAGGAAGGAGAGAAACTATGTAATATAGTAACTGTCAGGGAGGTTTCCCATCTCACAAAAAACTCAACCTATTTTCTTGTTCAACAATGGGACAAAACAAAATTGTCTTCAAGCTTCCCTGAACAGCAAGAAAGACGGAGACCCATCTCAAAACGGCCAGTAAGCCCAAGAATCAAGGCACTTAGCGCAAGTTTCCCACATCCCAGATAAGCTATTTACCATGAAGTTTTTGCTTTGACAAACATGTGCCTTATAAATATAATTGGAGCTTATCATTTTTGGAGGATATACAGAGAACAGCAACTACATATAGCACTGAGAGGGTGAACAAACCTCCCCCCAAAAGATATCTAGCTGCATACATCCTCCTGCAAAAGACTACAGAGAGAGAGAAAGCAGAAATCCATTTGCTGTGATCTGTGCGCTGTACCTAGAACTACACGCCATTTTCAACCCACAGCCAATCTTCCTCTGTAATTAACAGCCTTGCACAGACAAGCAGGTTACAGTTCCTGCAGTGACTGAAGTTTCTGGTTTAGTTCTTTGTTTTGGGCACAGGTGTGGGGATCAGGCCAGAGCTGAAGCCTAGCAGGAGGGTAGGGGAGAGGCATTCCTCCCTCCTCCCAAGTCCCACAGCACAGCTCACTTCCTGAGATGAAAATGATGTACACAGCAGCCCATTGCCGTAACCACGTCCCTGAGAATTAATGCCTGCACTGCACAAACAGGACCATTAACTCTCTCCTTTATCCTTCTCCTATGAGTGTATACAGTCTTCTACTATACTTCTACTTCTACTATAGTATTTCCTTCTAGCAGAAGCTCTAAATTCCCTCCCTCTATCCTCCAACTACTGGGGGGGAAAAACCCACAACAACAATTAAGTATCTAAGGCTTGCAAGTATCATCTACAGGTCCTAAAGCTGGCACCGGAAGTGCTAAYTGGGGAAACACATCCACACCTCAGGATGTCCACAGACTCAGGAAAACCATGCTTCAGCTGTAAGCTATTCACCCTTTGAGGAGCATCTCAACAGATATGAGGACTGAAGTTTAAAAACCCTGCATATTCTTCAGTCTGGTATCACATGTCCCACAGCCATACATGCCATAGGCCAGGTGTTTGATAGTAGGTTAAAAATCTAGACAGACTTACTCTAATGCAAAACTCCTTTGATAAAAGCTAAACTCTAAACTAATTGGACTGAAAAGTTAAAGATCTTAGAAACTTAAAAATGTTGAAGAATCACAGACTCTCACACTTCTGCTCTGGATCTTCAACCTCAACATCATTTTCCTACAAGTTTCCACATTAACACATTCTCAGAAGAAACCACAGGACACATTTAACTTCTTGCAGTGCTTTCTTCTGCTCCTATCCCAGTCTAATTTGTCTTCAGCCCTTAAACAGCTTCTATCATTTTCTTATTTTCTCCAACTGCATAGTACTACCTTAACCAAAACAGCAACTGCTCTTAGAACAAGAAACTTCAGAGTTGAGGGATTGGCCCTGTAGTTTCAACTGTAAAGTTTTAAGCAGCAACTTCTCCACAGGCTTGGCAAGGAACTTAACACACCATATGTAGTTTAAGAACAACCACCACCTAAGAATAAGATAAGCGAGCACTGCCTGAGTATGCTCTGGTTATTGCATCACCTGGGGCAGGACAGGAAGACCGCAGATCACGCCTGAAAACTCCTCATCAACAAGAGAACTTCCCTGTAAATCCAGCAAGCAGAAGCCCAACAGCTGTTTGTAACATCGCTCCCTTTTTCACTTAAAAGGGCCTAACAAGATAGGTTCCCTGCTAAGAACACAGAAAAGTGAACACCTTTTTAAGAGTATTAAGGACTCCACAATAGAAGCAGGAAATACCTGACTTCTTTAAACGAGCTTTTAAACAAGTTTGACCATTTATTCAGAACTAAAGCATACAATGGCATAAGTCTGAAGAAAAAAACAGAAATTAACCTTCCTCCAAGCAAACTGGTAGCATCACTACCATTGAAATAAGTACATCTGCAAATAACTCTAACGCAGCCTGACCTCTGTAAGATTCTTGAGAAAGTCCCGATAGCTGTATTATAAAACTAATCTTGATCTCAGGAGGGAATAAAAGCTCCTTTTTCAATAAGCCACTGGACATAAAAAGCAGTCATTGAAACTTTTAATGGATGCAGGAAAACCTCATCAACCTCCAGGCAGTCAGCTGTGCATATTTGCACCTTAATTTTATAGCTTTACACATAATTTGGGTCTTCCTGCTAGCAAGAGGTTTGTATGTCAGCCGTCAGCATGCTGTATGATTTGGTATCCAGGATTTACCAAGCAAGGAATGCTTTGGCCACCGGCCAGAAGTCCAAGGAACCACACCTCATTTGCGAGAAACAGAGCAGGCTTCAGCTATCTTGTTCTCTGCTGGACAACCTTGCTCTAAACAGGAAACAGGCTGAATGACCTGATTGAGAGAAATCCATCTTCAGCCCTTCCCTCCTGTTTTTTTCAGGAATTCAGAGGCACAGCCTGCAACAGCTCTGTCGCTCAAGGATCAGGGCAGACAGGCATGGCTGGGTACTACATTTGTCATAGCCAAGAATCTTTATGATCTGGCCACACTTTTCACACCCCATGAGATTACTGCGTGCTTATTTTTATTTTGTATTGCAGCAACAGCAAGAAGTCCTTTCAGCAAATGGATCCCATACGGTTACTGAGAAGCTGTCCCTTTATCAAACTGCTTACAATCAAGTTAATCAAGAAACTGCCTCCACTTCATAACTGAGGAACCTGATTAAAGCCATTTGCCAAAAGTAGGGAATCAAATATCTGAGGACCAGCAAAAATACTTTCTCTTCTTATATAGAGTATTGACACCAGATCAGTTAGCCAAGCTCTTCCATCAACTCTATTTCCATTTTTGACCTACATTTCAGGGACAACAGCTGAGGGAAAAAAAGCAAAGCTACCAATTCATTAAATATAACTGTCTTTCACAAGCATCCTTTTTGATTCAAAGCRTTTGACTAAGTAAAGCAGCAGATGATATTTCTGCAGGTGCTTTCATAACATTACATCTAAGCAATCCATTTCTACTTTGGGAAATGTTCTAGGCATACTGCTATYCATTTCAGTGAGAAAAACCAAAAAGTTTGAAAGGCCTGAACTTCACATGAACAGCAAGATAAAAAAAAATCAGGCCTATGAAACACCAGCACATAAGACTATCTGATGTCCTCTGCTGCTGCTCCCGCACACAGAACTGCAGGCTTCCCTATCTTTTAGTTGCTAGGGCAAACCAATCAACAACAAAGGGTACCACCCTGAGCTACAGTATGTTTTTATTACACAAACAGGATGGACTTGGATTTACAAGGCACAAGAAATGCCCACAACAAACTGCTTACTCTTCACGCAAGAGGAAGCACTATTGATACCTTCTGCGCTCCAGGTCTTCAGATACTGCTCTCATAGAAATCAAAAATATTCTAGTTATTCACATTAACATTTGAAAGAAACCCAAAACAAACATATTGCATTGCTAAAAACAGAGTCACTGAGAGACAATAAACTGGGATGCAGTTTCACATCTGGTTTAAGCCAGTCTTTGGGAATCCACATGCTTCTCCCCATCCAGTCTCACCACCTTTGTGACAACAACCGGTGCTCAGGCACCTCTAGGGTCAGCCAGATCATCTCTCTGCCTTAGGTGAAAGCTAACCCTACAAGAAAACTTGTCTGAATACAAAGCAGCAAGCTGACCCAGCTGACTACCCAGCCATGTGAGCATCAGTGCCAGTAAAGATGAGCAGGTGGGAACATCCTGTTCTGCAACAGCACAGCTCTCTAGACCAGCTGAAGCTGATCACAAAAATTTCACCCACAGCCAAGCTGGAAAACTACATCCTTGTTCTCCTTCAAACTCTTCTTTGCTAACAAAACAACAAAAACAGGACAATGCTTACAGTGTCGTTGCACTAACACCATCGCTAGTTACTCTGAGTGACATTGTTTGCTTTTTCCAATTTCTCAGTCTTTTCTTCTATTCAGATTGTAAACACCATCTTCTATGTTCGTAAATGCTTGGCATAAGGTTCTTTAGCTGTATGGCTATAGAGATTTATTAATATATGCCAAGCCCCAAAGAAACACCAAGTCTTTAAAGACTAAGCTCTCAAACTGGTATGACTCTTCTCCAGCAGAGATCAGAACATGCACTAATTTTAGCACAAAATCCACTTACAGGTTGTTGARTACAGGTGGCTCAGGTGGGTAACGGCCTTATACCCTCCCTGAAAGGGTCCAAGGAAAGAAAAGGGAAACGATGTAGAATGCAAAGGAACATCAAAGAAGTGAGCAACAGTAAAAGAAGCCAGTGAGCTGGCTGACTCCGAATTCACATTCCCAGAGACAAGACAGTGCAATCAGGCACTCCAGCTTGCTAACAAGCTCTGAAGCGCTGCTAGCTGACGGGCTTGCGCTTTGATGGCACTGAATTTGTTCACAGCCAAAACGCCATTCGTCAGTTTTGATTTGTCTTGCCCTCCACGCTTAATTTCAGGAGGCTGGCAGAGAGTTAACACATGCTGACAGATGGCAAAGGATGGAGAAGTGAAAGCCTTAGTCTGCCAAAGGGCATCGCTGCCACCCCCACCATACCTGGCAAAGAAACTAACGGACTCTGAAGACCAACATGGGTATCACATGCAGCTGACAGAAAACCAAATGCTCCTGAGAGACAAGAAACAACACCTGACTATTTACTCAAAAGCCACTGAAAGAAAGGTGAGCAGAGGTGTCAGTTACAGGTGTCAGAGGTTTATTTACACTGAGTTTTGGTCAGTGTTCAGTGGACTTTGAGTAGAGTTACAAACTGTGGGAACATGACTTCTCATTCTCTTGCTGGCATGAGGAAACAAACAGCCGCCTTCTAGATTCTTCTTATCCCATGGGCAAAAACATAAGATACATTAGCTTGCAAAGCAAATAAATCACTTTCCCTACACGGAAACAAGAACTGGTGATTTACAACAGGGCATCCAAGGCAACATATGAATCTATCAAGGACAGAAAAGGTATCAGCTAGCATCCAGAAAGCAAGTCATTCATGCCTCGGAAGAGCCATCTGAGAATCAGCAGAGTGCCTTCAGTAAGGACATTTTTAAACACAAAACTATCAGGCTGGGGGGAAAAAAAAAGCATTCAGGAATATTAGAGTCCAGGCAACTGGAAGCTATTAAGTTTTTGGTATTTAGGGAATGATGTAAACCTCTGGTTTTTTTCCATCCTTCAACTTCAAAATTAACAAAAAATTATGTCTGAATACAGACAGAGAACTGAGGAAGGCAGAGAAGCTACAAAATGATGATTTGAACTTTTTAGAAGCAGCAGCTTTATCCTCCACTGTTCCCTGCAATAGAAAAAAACTCAAAATGAAGTTCAACAACCCAATGTTCTGTGGTTTTTTTGCCATAAGCTTGTCTCGCACATAGTCTCAAACTCTCTCTGCAAAGTTTGAACAGAAGACACTAATTATAGACAGTATCTTCTCCTGAGACTTCACAGTATCAGCCTTTGGTATTTTGATACTGTGACACACACCCTAGACATCTGCACCTCTCACAGGTTTGCCTGTTCATTAATTTGTTTTTCCATAACATTAAGAAGCCCATCATATACAAGAACAACAGGATTCTTGCAACCATGAATCTGCCTCAGAAAATCCTAGGTGACTGCATTTGAATTTTTAGACATTTAGACACCTGACTAGGTTCCATAACTATAAATCCAGAAGTAAAAATGCAGCTTTAAGAAACCTAAATTTGTTTTACAGCTGGACCACTGTGAACACCACAATTCATCAAAGAATAGTTATCTGATATACACAATCATATCCAGGGATATTTAAGGATTAAAAAGTCACCCCAGATAAACAAACAAGTTATAATACTCAATAAAAATGAACAATTGACAGAAAGCTCTATATTCCTTTCAGTGTTTATAGTGGCCAGTACTGTCAAGTGGCTAAAAGCAAAGCTACTCCTCTTAGGACAACAGTATACTTTCCTTTTATTATTAAAAGGGTGAACACTTCTGGCACAACACAGCTAAAGGCAATTTATAAATTAAATGCTAAAAGCTCTCAGTGTCACATTCAAATTTTGATTAAAATAACTGCTATGGTTTATATTTTTCTGTTGCATTAACTTTAACTACATGCAAGTCCAATGTAGCAAACCCCATTAAAGTTTACCAAGTTGTTTTAGATTTACACCCAATGAAAATACCACAACTTCAGTGTATGAGAATCAGAAAAGGAATTATTATGTTGCTTACATAGAAGATGAGAGAGAGAATCTTGTAATTAGAGTGTGGAGTTTAAAGCTCTACTTGTTAAAACGCAGACACAAAGCAGCCAAGCTAAAGCTATTGCAGTATTCTTTATTTGTATATAATCTTCCGCAACAACAAAGTTTGGCTTCTTTTGTAATTATTACATTTTGCTTAATAAAAGGCAGGGTCCACACGTAACTAAGTTTAGGTGTTCAGCCGTGGAAACATACACTTCATTGCAGGGTATGCAGTGGGAACAACAACATGGTTGAATCCCACTTCAGTTCTGCGATTGTTTGGTCGCAAACAATTTTCTGCAAGGTTGCGTTAACAATGCACTTGCCCATTTATCTTTGCTGCAGCAGCGATGGAAGCAAAGAAGTTACAGAACACAGCAAAATTGTTGCAGCCCTATAAAACATGCGATGATCTTGCTAAAGTAAGCAAGATTTTGAGAGCTTCTGTTTCAGCAGGAGTTTGTCTCCTGTAAGCTATTTCATGAACAGTGCTGGCTGCTGACCAGCTGAGGTGATGAACATGCGTGAATAAAGGAGGCAGTGAGCTTCTACTTCAGGCTTATTCCTGTTATAAGACTGTTTTGTTTATACTGCTAGGCTTTGCTTCCTATTAAGAGCTGCTTCATGGAAGCTTCCTGCTATGTAACTGTGAACAATTACACCATATTTGAAATGAGAAAAATACTGCTGCCCTTTACAAGTCACACCACTGAGCACAGCTTCTATGCAAAAAATCCTTTAAGGCAAAGAACAAGCACATAAACTTATAAACCCTGAGGTTTATGAGCTGCTTCAGCTATGCATTTCTTACACTACTTGATTCATTTCTATGACACTAATCAACTTGCAAAAAACAAGTGTTGGACTTTGCGCTAACTCAAACTGAACTTCACACATGAAATCCCAGTCTCATCCAGTGAAATCAGGCTAACAACTCCCGAGAGAACATTACCAAAAAAGTATGATCTCTTCCATTTATTATTCACATAGGACATCATTTCAATATTCCTCAATAATGTTTCAAGTCCAAAACACCACTGCAAGAACCTGAGAAGGCTTCAATTTTTGTTAAAACAAATCAAAAATATATAAACAATGGAAATTATTTGAAAACTGAAAACAGATTTAGAGTGGAAAAAATATCACAAAGTAAGCAAGCAAAGAAAAATCCTGAAAATGAAATTAATTTTAAGTTTACAATATTTTAGCAAGGCTGAGGAGTATCTGGAGTTTAACCATGGTACTTAAGTTTTGTAGCACACTTTTCAAAGCCATCAGCACACAAAAACACATAGAAGCATAGTGGGCAAGACTGAGCATAATGGAAAAAAAAAACAGTCTTATTAGCAGTTTCTGTAAGGCACTAAAGCTGTCATTTACAAAAGCTAACAACATTCATTAGCTCTCCCATTTGCAGGACAAGAACAAAGATTCAACTCCATTGTCACCCCCTATCCCTCAAAAAGCAGCAAATTGCCCTTTGCAGTTTAGAGAGATGTTGGATCTAGGTATAGGCCTTGCATTTGGATTCACAGCCATCTGCATAGTGCCGTATTTTCAGATGAGAATGGGTCACAATTAAGTACCACATTCATTCAAAATTAATTACGTATCATTTTGACTCCACTCATAATTACTTCCTAATATTTTCCTTGGCAGTCTACATACTTTGATTATGGTAAGCATCAAGGGGGAAGTGGAGGAGGGAGTAAATAACACAGGAAAGAGAAACAGAGAGAGGATGCACTTACTGTGTTGCATTTTGTCCCGCACACCACCTGTCGGTGGTTCAACCACTGGGAGGCAAACACTTTATTAAGGGTTCCGAGATGAAATTCTCTCTCCTTCAGGAGGCTGGGAAGCTGCTGGGCTGCATATCCATGCAACAAGCGGTGGTAGCTAGACTCATTCTGCATCCTGACCTCTCTACCTTTCAGGTAGTACACCAGAGACCTTTTCACTGGGGGGAGTCTTTTCCTTTTGTGAACTGAGTGATCCCACCCATACTGCGAAAAATAAACAAGGAAGTTAGACAGAGCAAGTAGAACAAATGTAAAACAACACCCTTCCAAATACAAAGACATATTTTTTGAGCAAACGATTGAAGTCTTCCAAACTACCTGCAAAATACCATACAAGAAAATTAACTTATGGATGCTGGTACAGCCCTCAGCAACATTATACAATTTAGCATGAATATTTGCTCGGAAAGTAGCCCTGTAGGGACGCTACAAATAGTCCGCAGCGGTGCCGCTGCTGAGACGCGAGATGCTTATGGACACGGGGGGAAATTAAAAAGCGCTTTAGATGGCAGAGGGCGGCCCGAGCAACCCCCGCCGGGAGCTCAGCCGGCGCCCGGCCCCGGCGGGGCGCGGGATCCGCTCGCTACCGACCCCGGGGCCCAGCGGCCTCCTGCGGCCCGCTCTGGGGTCGCCCCGGAGCATCCCGCACGGCTGTGGCCGGCCCGGGGGGAGGCTCCGTCCGCGGGGGAGCGAGGACCCGGCCGGGCCCCGGCAGCAACGGCCCGAACGACTGAACTCAACGGGGAGCAGCAGGGGGGAAGGAACGGAGCGGCGCCCCAGAGCTCTCCCGACCCGGTGCTACCAAGACAGGGAGCCGCGGCGGGGGGGGGGCAGGGGAAGCTGCCTGCTGCTCCCCCCGCCACCGGGGCTAGGGCTCCCCCCCCCCTTTACCAGGGCACCTTCCCCAGCCACCGGGACCCCCCCACCGGGCATCGGGACAGCCCCCCTCCTCCTTGCCCTTCCCCAACCGGGC
>NW_020450886.1:411240-413145 GCF_003343035.1 Apteryx rowi | reverse complement strand
GCCCCCCGGGCCCCGCGGCGGCGGCCGCCGCCGCTTTCCGCTTCCTGCTAACTGTTTTCCGGGCCATAGTAGTAGGAGGAGGAGGAAAAGGAGGAGGAGGAGAGGCCAAGAGCCCGGCCCGGGCCCCACATGGAGCAGGAGGGGGAGGCGGCCGCCAGGGGACGGGGCATATAAGTGCGGGGAGCCGGGCCCGGTCACTCTCTCCGCCGCAGGCCCCGCCGACCGCGCTTCACGACATTTTCCCCCGGATTTTTACGACAGCCGCGGCGCAGCTTTACGGCGGGAGCCCTGTTTCCTAGCAACCAGCGGAGGCCGAGCGCCGAGCTGGCCCGCCCCCCTCTGTGGTTGCTAGGCAAGGCCTCCCCGGGGGAGGCGGCGCGGTGCCCCCTGGCGGCGGGCGGGCGCGCAGGCGCCTCCCGCCGCAGAAACACGCGGGTTCCCGCCCAAACTCCGGGCCCCATTTTCTTCCCCAACCCGTCAGGCCCCGGCCGTCACCCAGCGCTGCGCCCCCCTGCCGGGGCCCCCCAGCGCCCCGGTTCCCGCGGCCCAGCCACGCGGGGAGTGCGGAGGAGCATGCACTGCACTTTATGCTTTCTTGCAAATATATAAATAATGAATAACACATGGTGCGTGGCAGAGTATTGGGTATCTGCCCTGTCATCTAGGTACCTCCTTAAGCGAGTGCACGAGTGAGCGGCTTTTTCCATTTCTACCTGTCATCTCCTGTCTAACCAACACGCATCGCTGCGTGCTACAGAAGATTTTAAGATACTTTCACCATCCTGGAAAATAGGTCATCAAGCTCCCCCCTTTTACAGGTGGGGATACTGAGATACGCTTTCACATTACGTACTTCAAATGACTTAATATGCTGAGGCAGTAACAGAGCTGAGGAAAAAAAACATATTTGCACTGCAAAGTGTCTAACTTCAGTGCCATTTCCATCAGTCTGTTCAAGACTAGAGCCCCAAAATGATAATTACCTATGAACCAAAAGGGGAGCTGCTCAAATGTTCACAACTACGTATATATTTGCCCTTTGGGATACTATAAAAAAAGATAGCTATTGTACTGTATCTAACAACCCAGCTTCGATTGTTTGTTCCGCTTTTGGCTGTTGATCCTAACTCAAGACTAACCTGGAGTACTTCGTTGTGCATCTCTTCTGAGCAGTGGCAAGAACAACCTGTTTTCTGTATGACTGCAGATTAAGGACATTTTTGAAGCCTTGTTCAATCTGAAAAAAATCCTAAATGCATCATTTTCCTTGTAGGCGCGACAAATACACTGGAAGATGTGTTGTCGGTTTAAGGCTAGGCCAGGCTCCGGCTGGCTGTTTCCTTCATGTATTTGGCACCGCTTTGGTGGGGCCGAGGCCTGCTTCGCCGCAGCCGGCAGGGGGCTGGAGGGCGGCTCCTGGTCCTCGGGCGGTGGAGGGCGCAGGCCGGCCACCGCGGAGGGACCCGGAGGGAGGGCGGCGGCCAGGGAACGAGGGCAGGCGTCAGGGCGGGGAAGGCCGCTGAGGGACGGGGCCGCATGAGGGGGGCTTTGTGCCCACAGGGGGGAGAATGCCCCCTCCAGGCGGGCCGAGCCCCCTTCCTCCAGCCCTAGGGGGGGCCCTGCTGCCTCCTCCGCACGGGAGCGGGGACGGGGCGATGGCGGCGCCCCTCCGTGAGGGGACGAGCGCCCCGCCACGTCCCGCCGTTGCCAGGGAGCCGCAGCCCCCCCCCCCAAGCGGGAAGGGGCGTGGCTCTCCCTCACCGCCCCGCCCACATCCCCGCCCCTTGCCCCGGGGAGGTGACGTCATCGAGAGCGCCTCCCGATTGGGCCGGCGCGGGCAGGTGACCGCGCGGCGTGACGCCAGCGCGTCGCCGGGGAGGCAAGGCGGAGGGCAGGTAGACAAGA
>NW_020450886.1:337720-410895 GCF_003343035.1 Apteryx rowi | reverse complement strand
AGCCAGCCGCGGCCGGGCCCTCCGCCCCGGCGGCGCCGAAACTTCTGCGCCGCTGCTCGCCCGGGGCTGTGCCGAGGCGGCAGAGGGACCGGGCATGCAGGGTGATGCTCCTTTCGGTAGAGCCTCCTGCTTTCCGGGAGCCTGGGGCTCAGGGACTGTGCGAGTCAGCAGAGAGTATCTTTGTGCTTAACAGCCCTCGATGAGTTTGTCTTCTGAGAATTGATTGCTCCTGGAATCTGGGTGCATGTTTAGCGTCCACGGGTATTTGGAAGTAAAGGCTTCCCCACACTGACGAAATCTGTGAAGAACCATCTGCTTTTGTTTGGAGGAGGGCTTGTGTGAGTGTGTGTTTTTTGTYAAGCCTGCTTTCAAATAATTGGTTTCTCTCTGACTTCGTGTTGTGAGAACCATAGTACTCATCTTACCTATGCCACTCATCATAGATTTCTACTGCATTCGCTCTTTGGTTGTATCTGTTCTAGGCTTGAGACCCAAAGTTTTGCTTCCTAATGGGCGATAGCCCTCCATTTCTCTCTTAATACTTATTACCTATCTCTSGATCTTTTCAGTTAACTGTTCTGCTTTTGAATTGGGAAGAGGATCCTATCTTCCTCTGCATTTGAGAGGCAGACAGACCATGGATATGTTTACCCTGGTGTAAGAATGAATCAGTTTTGTAGTTTCTAACTTCATGATAATGTCGTCTAGCTCAATGCTCACTAGCAGTAAAATAGCTAACACTTTTGTGAAGCTGTTTAATATAATGCAGGGTCTTTTTTTCTGAGGTTTAAGAGCTCAGAATCTATCATTGTAAAAGGAGAGTTAGGATTGCTTTGTTTTTTCAATTATTAAAAGAAGTTACAATACATGGAAATGAGTAACTGCTTAACAAAATGTTTTTATTCCCCAAATTATTAAAAAAAAAAAATCAAGAAAAAAAATCTTAGAGTGTTTATGRTGTTGATGCTCTCTCATTAGCATAGAGATAAGCAGGTGGACTTTGGCACTTGGCTATAAAACTAATGTAGCTGTTTTCCTAGACTCTGTTGACTCCAAATGCTGTRTTTTTCTTGAGTTTAAACACTTGGAGATGGATATTCCTAAATAACAAGTGAATATTGCCAAAATAAGGAACAAATGAGTAGTGACTGCTGATATAATTGCAGTTTCTATGGTGCTGATAAAAGGARCATGAAACACTGCATCTCAAAAGTTGTTAGGGGCTTGAGGCTTTTGTGGTGCTGTGCTGTGTGGGTGTGAGGTGGGGTCTTCCTCTTTTCCCTAACACCCTAGATCACAGGTTAGAGAAAGAAGTGGTGCTGCAGTCTCCCAGACCTCTTCCTTGCCTGCCCCTTGGGGCACAGGGCTTTCTCTTCCAGTGCAGACACTCCTGCAACTGCTCCCTTCCTAGGGCTGGCCCTGCATACCCCCTGTCTCCGTTTGGCAACAGCACTTTGCCGGGGTGTGGGCAGAGCGCTTTCGGCCCCTTCCTCTCCCCTCTACAGAACAGAGCTGTGTGCGTAGCGCTGCCCTAGCCGTGGGGAAGGGAACGGGGTTGAGGGGTGTATGTGTGGCAGCAGCACAGCAGAGATGGACTGAGCTGCGCAAGGCCATATGCGGTACGATGTTAGGTTAATATCTGTATACTGCAATACTGCAGTAGTACTGCTACTTAATGACTTTAATGTACACACAGAACTGTGATTTGAATGTGGCATTGCTGTGTTAGATCACCACTGCAACTGGGTGACTTAAACTTTTTAAGCAAAGCTTTAATTCTAAGGGTAGTGGGAGAGAAAATATGTAACTTTGAAATTTAGCTTTTGCAAGCCCATGTTTTTAAAGCCTCTGAAACAAAACTGAAAGTGATTGCACCTTCATTGCTGTCTCATAGGCTGGATCTGGCTTGTGAGTTTGATTACTGAGGTTTTTTCCTGTACAGGGCACTGTGGAGCAAAGGAGTCAGGGAAGAAGTTGCTCCTACAAGGAATAGAGGCTCTGTATAAGTCCAGTGAAAACAGAAACATAACTACCTGAAACTTGGAAGGGAAAAAAATCTCTTAGGTATATAAATGGATAAATGTTAGTTTCTCTTTAATGACTTAAACCTCAGTTTCAARATATTTTTCTGAATGTATTTAGCTGCACTGCTCAGCTGCAAAACTTATTTTTTTTAGCTTATCTTGATAGCTGATGGGTAAAAATCATTAGAAACGTGGAAGAACTCCGCCTCCATTGTTSACATGATGTCTAGTAATGCCCAGTACTTGTTATCCTAGAGATAATCTCTAATTAGCTATAGAGGAGTTGGATTTCTGGACCAATCCGGTGGACCACCTCATCCAGTACAGTCACATGGGCTTTTTTGGGTGGTGCTGGTGGGAGAAGTGCTATAATGCCACAGTAGGCATCACCTTCCCCATTTTTTACTGTATAATCGTATGATTTTATGTTGCTTCCACAAACTTCAGGGATTGATAATTCAGAGTATTCTCCATATTGTTGTCAATATCTAGTCTTTGTACCATAAGTTTTTGACATCAGCTTGTTCCTGAATTCTGCATTTGGTGCTAGCTTTAAATTTATCACTGATCAATTAGTCAATGTCCGTTTTGTTAGACGGAAACTCCTAGTCCAGACTCCTTTTGTGTTTTGCTTATAATGTAATCACCCGCGGTCTTTTCAGTCTTAAGAAACTTCATAGCTTCAACTATCACTAGACATGAATTTTTACCTAAAGGCTTTACTATCTATATAAAATTGATCAGTTTAGTTCAAACCAATGACATTGTAAAGGAGGTCTGGAGGAATTGTAATTGAAAAGCTCTGGAATGCTTTTTTGAAAACTACTGTTTGAAGGAAGAGGTGGGGAGAAAGGGATGTTTACAAATTATAAATAGCTTTTTGTATTTAAAACGTAGGTCTTCTAGAATGCATCAAAGATAGGTTTCTCTTCCCTGTGCTGTGTCTGCTTGCTCTGAGAACTAGGAAGGCAACATTATTGATCTTGTACCAGTCTGCAGTTGATCAGCGGGGTTGCAGTTGAGTGATACAGGCCTGAGCTCATGGTTTTTCTGTGTTAACTACCTAGGCAGGTAATCCTCTCTGRTATCCCCTCTGGTATGTTAGTACATTGCTTAATGCTTTGACTCTCTGACTTGGTTTGAGTAAGCTCCTGCTCTGTGTCTCTRATGACCTCTTGCAGTCAGTGTAGCCTTGTGCTGAGGTCTTCTAAGAGAAACTTAGCATTATTTTCCTTCTTTTAAATGATCAGATTTATTCCAATCCTTGCTTGCGTGGGAGAGGAGTTTTCTTAAATGTTTAAGAAATAGTCTCTTCTGTGCTTGGGAATTTTGAAAGAACAGCTTGTATATCCTGACTTAATTGTGCTTTTTGCCTTTAAAAGGTTGCAAGCTTTCTTCAGAATCCCTTAAGCTTACACCATACTTATTTGAAATATGCAAGTATATAAAAGGGGGAACACCATATTACTGCCCTGGCTTATGTTTTAAATCTTCTTTAGAAGGGAAAGAATATTTGTTCAAAACACCATGTTGCATCAGTTGCGTTATAGTCTCCATCTTAACTATTAGAGTTCAAATGGAAATTCTTAGCTTGTACTTTCTCAGCTGCCTTTTGATCAGCAAGTCTGACCCAGGGATAACATTTTAACTAAGAAAATTGGAAAAGCATGAGTCCTGTCCAAGTAGYAGTCAGTTCTTTGTGTGGAAGATGGACTGAATATGAATATGCTTAAGTTATTTAGCTATTGGGAGTCGGTATTTTGAAAACTAGTAATAAAGAGTTGTGAGCTGCTGTTTAAAGTCCACTCTATGTTGTTAGAGATCAGCATTCGTCATAGCTGTCCACTAGATTATGTGAAAGAGATCATTTAAGCCCTTTCCTAATGTATGTTTGTGCTTGCACTGTTTGACCTCTCTAGGCTAGCAGCAGATGAAGCCACGACTGAAATGACTGGAGAGATTTATCCCCCAAGCTTTGGAGGCTGGATTTATAAAATTCTGTGTATTACCCATTGCATTATGTCAGTGTTAGTGTTGTGCTTAATCTAGATATGGAGATGTGATTTTGTGTTCAGTTTGGTTTGCTTCATCAAGTCTGGACTCTAAAAGAAAATTAAGACTCTTAATTTATGAGCACCCTGCAAATTAATTGTTATAGAATGTGTATTTCCTTTTCTAAGATAGCAAAACTACACTGGGTTCCACCCTAATGACTAATGCTATCGTGTGGCGTCTTTGCACAGTAATGTGTAATAACTTGAAATAGAAGTATGAGAGGTACTTGTAGTAGAGAAAGGAGTATATATGAGTAAATAACCATTCATCATCTGGAATAAAATTTTCTGTGTAGTGGGGAAAAGGATCAAAAGACTTTATGCTGCATGTAGTCTGAGAAAAGAATGTGTTTTTTATCTTTTAATTGAGTATTAGGTGACTACAGGCAGTTTATTGCCAGTCTCTTTATTTGACTTCTCAGTAGAAAAATGCTGAAAGGTATTGACTTTCACTTTGCTTGCTGTGTCCATAGCAGTATAAAAATGTGGGTTTTCTAATTGTGCTTTTCAGTAATTATATTTAGATTCTTTACTGGGGGAGAGGAGCAATGAGTAAGTTAATGTACCCCCTAAATCAAGTGTCAGCTGGAGTTTTACAAACAAATGGATGGAGAAATTATGGTAGTACAAAATAATTTTGCAGTCAGAGGCTAGTGTCCCATAGAGATTTTAGGGGCGGGTTTCCATAGTATTATATGCCACTGAGACTTGTGAACTCCTTATAAACCTGGATTAGTTATGAATCAAGCTGTAATTCTGTCAATGGTCTTTGGCTGACAGTTATGTGCTTAAGTTATAAAAGTAACTGCAGGTACAGAGCCATCAGAAGTGTCATCTTCTAGGCACTGTCCTGAGGAATGATCTTAAAATGTTTGAGTAAGGAAGTTCTTTAGTTGAATGTTTGTTGATTAAAACGTGATAATCATTTTAATTTGAAGAACTGCCAGATTTGTGCGTGTGTTTGTGTGGGGAAATACTTCAGGACTCTCGCAGCTGTTAAGTGTCATGCTGTGCTAAAACTAGCACTAGCGATTGGGTCCAAACTAGTTCAAAAGTGCTGAGAGACAGAGAGATGCAAAATGCAATTACTTAGGCCACAGAACTGTCTGTGGAAGAACAACTGCTCGATTCTGATTAATATCTTAGCAGAGTAGAGTTCTGGGCATCTGCAGTTACAGACTTCCTTCTTGTTTGTAGAAGGGAGTTTAATATATGATTTCTGTTGACTTACCAGGAATTCTTTTGATGGCTGGTAAAAAAAAAAAAAAAGTCCATAAAGGCTATTAATGTTTCTAGACCACTGAATGTTTGATCTTAGTGATGTGATTTCTTTTAAAAAGCAAGTGCAGATAAAGATAGTAAAAAAAAAAAGCTTATTGCTTGTAACTAATACTGTCCAGGTTTGCTTTATTTGTATGCAAAGTGAATGCTAGCAAATTCAAGCATGGACATGAATGTAATGCTGTTATGTACCATAGTTTCTTCTATCTGAAGATCTTCAGCTGGAAAAATCTCAGTAAATACAGTTTAAAAAACCCACAAGCATATTATGAGATATAAGGTAAATGAAGGCAGACGATGGTCAAGAAGTTGAATGTGGCATGAAGAGCTTGGTGGTCTAAGCTGCTTTTGGAGCTGGAGGTGCACTCTGTGGCACCATGTCAACCAAACGTATATGTGTGCCCCTTTCTTTGGGGATGTGCTGAATATAATATGTTATTGGACTGATGAGAAAGTTCCTCTCTAGCTCCTCTCCCCTCTTCCAAGGAAACGGACATTTGAAACAAGCCAATATTAAGTGCAGGGAGTTGGCTGTATTCTGAATAGGTTATTCTACTTAGTAATGTAAAGGTCTTCCTTCTCTCCCATCAAGTTGGGAGAGAAGTTGTGCATCTGTCTTACTACAAGCCCTTTTCAAGGCATGTTCCTCCTGTAATTTAACATTATTGCAGGAATGGTTGCTTCTGTCATTAACAGGCGGCACTGGATTTGTTTTCTAAAGTAAGCTGCATTGAATCAGATACGCTGGTTAAGAGAGGCAGGCTGGACTGAGTCTCAGGTGACAGGGAAGGGAAACGCAACATTTGAGCTGGGAAACAGTCAACCCATAGTCTTTCTGCTTTCCTCTTACAAAGCAGCAGGAAGTGGTTTTTTGTTTTCTTCTTTCTTTTTTTCCTCCACTGTAATGATTGTCTGTCTACCGAGATGGATTTATATACTGTTAGCAGTCCTGTGTTGCTGCTAGTTTGTGAGACACTTGGAGAGGAAAAGCTGTAGGCATGTTAGATGGTCATGGGGCTGTTACATCCAGCAACTTACTCCAGTCTAGTTATGAAATGAAAGTAAGGCTAAAAGTTGCTGAAGCTGAGTCAAACTTGCTAAAATTTCCTGATGAAAGGGGGCTAATGTGTTTCTGAAGGCTTCTCTTGCGCACAAAATGAGCTGTTTGGTTAGTTATTCATAGTTTTAAGTGTCTCAGTGCTTGCATTCATTACTGATGCTGTTGAAGGAATTGCTAATATGCAGGAAAAATTTGTACCAGTGGGTGAGACTGAAAATAGCGTATGCCAAAATTGCAAATTTAAATGAATTTGAAATAGTAATTTAGAAAGTTTTTTGGAATAAATCCAATTTTATATTATAAATCCAGAAGGACATCTTTAGGGTCATTAGAGTAAGATGAAAAGCTGAATAGGAGTGGTTTAAAAGGGAAAATTGAAGGACGGCAATGCTGGAGGACTAAACTTGAGAAAATGCAGTGAAGTTCTTGGGATAGCTGTGGATTTGGGATTCGGGAAATACAAGGTCTGGTCTTGTTGCTGGCTGAGCTGGATGACTGTGGACCAACTGCTTCATCTTTGTACCTCGTTCCCTACACCTTCAAAACAGGGATAGTTTTATTCCTTGTTAAGTGCCTTGAAAATTACTATTGTGAAGGGTTGTGCRAGAAATAGGTGGTGTTGATGGTATAAAGGAGTTTAAGCAAAAGGTTTGGGGGGCAGGGGGGAAGCGTATTCGGTTCCTGGCAGTATGAATATCCTGTAGCCTTTTAGATTTCATCTGAAAGTGTGTTGCAATGGTTATGGTTTCCAGTTTTTGTTCCACTTGAGCCTGAAACTGTAGCTCAGTCTTTGTATGCTCTTATCTTTGGGTGGCTGGTAAATGTGTTTCACTTCCAGTGCTTCGCGGCTTCTGGATTTTGCTCTGTTTTTCTGACAGAAAGATCATTCTGTGTTTGTAGTGAAGAGCAGGTTTGTCTACGCTTGTTCCCAAACATCTGCTCCAAACATTAACTCCCAACATAGGACTGCAGTGCTGGAAGAGCAGATAGAATTGCTGTCTTAGAGAAAGCAGACCTGTTCGTAGGTGGGTTTTTTCTTTCTCCATTTAGTGAGGAATTGTAAACTTTTTTTTTTTAAYGTGGAAACAATTGGAATTAAAATATATGGGTATAGGGGTCATTTTATGATGCTTAAGAATCTGCTGAATATCTTGTCTGCCTGTAGCTGGTGGCCTCTGCTTAGCAGGGAGGAATTGTGCCTGTGATACAGACTGCTTCGGAAAGCCTTTCCGTAAAAGTGAGTTTACCAACTGGAACATGGCTGAAAGATGTGTCGTAGGGCTTTGGTAGCTGCTCTGCTTTCCTTCTGAAAAGCGTGAGGGTGGTTTGCGTATGTTTATATGTTAACTACTGCTAAGCTTGGCTGTGGCAGTTGCAAACACGCAGTTGGCCTTGTTTAACTGACATACTGACTTTTTTTTTCTGTTGCTTGTCACTTCCTTTTCTGAACTCAACTGGACTACTGGCTGAACCACTTAAGCAGTCCTAAATAGTGGCCTGTGTTGCTTGAGAACCCCAAAATCAAGAGATTGCAAGAAAGACGTTTCTGTTTCAGCACTGGGGTGTGCTGCCTTCAGGTAGCATAGGCTGCTTTAAAGCTTTTTAATCTATGATTTGACTTTTCATATTCTGTTTTTGTAATAAACTAACTATTATAATTTAGATCAAACTCAGTTTGATTTCTCTACACAAAGCTAGGTTCTTGCTTTTCTATGCTATACAAACTCACTAAAGACACCTTAATTTCTTGTGACCCAAATGAGTTAAATGCAGAAGTGTACTTAGTGTTGGTACCACCACTTTGCTGAGCCCATTCTGATGGCTCCTGCTGTTTTTATGTCTCTTTTCTGATACCAGGTGATGACACTTCTGTTCCTGTGTGTTTTAAAGAGCAGGACTTGATCTTTGCTACCAGCTTTAGTCTTCTGTTAACAGACCTGTTGAAGAAGCAATGAAGGTCTAACACTTAAGGTATAAGCATTCACTTTGACTGTTTTGTGTTCTCTGTGCTCTGTTACGCATTTGTTCTACATTTAATTAAAACCAGTGGAACTTGTTGTCTTTATTTGAAGCATGACTTCTGGTAGCAGAATTAAATTCAGTGTTAACTACTCATATTATTTCCCTTCTAGATCATCTTTTTAACACAGTCATTCAGTCCTATCTGGAAAAAAACATGGAAGATGAAAGCAGGATTAGCTGGTACTGTATCTGGAGATGATATGTGATTGGTTCTTACTTAGACCTTACTGCAGTGGGATGATATTTTATTAGCTTGACTCACTTCTGGATTTCAGTTTAGTTGCCTTGTTCTGTTGTGTTAGTCTGGGAAGGAACATGGTATTGCTGAGAGCTCAGCAAACTTGTAAAAATAGCCAAAGTGAGTGTTCACCTAAGTAGTGGTCAATTTTTCCTTGTCTGTAAGCTTTATTAGTCAGTGCAGCAAAGCCTGGGATCTCTTCAGCTGTGTGTTTCTGTATATGTTTTTCTTCCGATCTCAGTTTTACAGCAAGGGTTGGATAATGATGGGTATATCACTCCTACTAGGCCAATAGATATGAGTTTAGGATAAAGTGAGCTGGCACTGAAAGCTGAGACTGTGCCAGTGACATCTGGATTGGTGGGAGAAGTGCTTGAAACCCCCCAAAAGTCAATTGTGTCTGAAGGACTGGTGAAATCTGTAGTACCTACGCCGGAGTTCAAATCTGTCTCCTAGGCTTGGTTTGCCTGTGTCTTGACAGCAGTAAGGAGTTATGTTTTCATCAGGAAATTTTGTTTGAGATGGCATGAGGTTTATATATATGTGTGTGTGTATATACACACACACACTCACTTTGCAGAAAAGTGTTTGGTAAGAACACTTTCAATGTAGCCTATGATCAGTGCTCAGAGGTTTCATTAGTAAGAAGTTTCTAAAGCTTCTGCTCTCGTGTCTCAAAGTGCATATTCTGTGAAAAAGTAATTTGTTCCAGTGGCAAATGGGGGGGGGGGCGGTTCTTGGAGAACAGACAACAGAGATTGGTGGCATCTTTAAATATGGAGCTCTGTTCTTTACTGTAATACTACCTGTGATCGCTCAAATGCTTCTAAATTAAGTGAATTTGCAGAGAACTTGYGTTCTCAGAATTTGTTTCCCCTATTTGGGAGAAAGGCGGTATGTTAGAGAAGAACTGGGGTGTCACAATGCTGGAAAAGTGCAGCAGTTTTCCCCACGTTGTGGGGGAGAGATCCTCTAGGAAGTGGGAGAGGGCTGCTGGTGGCCTTATGTGTACTTAAACTGGATTTAACTTGCTTCGGGTGCAGGCAGGGTTTTGAAACAGTAGGTCCCACACTTAGTTTGAGGTTTTAGCCTGTGCACTGGAGGGCAGGGAGAGCTGCTTGTAGGTGGAGTGGTTAAAAGGCTGTATTTTCTCTCAGTACCATATTGAGTTTTGCTGGGAAAATACTAAGTGTGTGGTGAGAGTGGGTCATGCATGTGACCCTAGTATAAGCAGGAAGATTGGTGAGTTTACAGTAGTTTAACACTGGCTCAGTTATTCTTGCAGAGCACAATACACGTATTTTGGCTGAGTTTGAATATATGAAATGGCAGCTGATGTTTGGCCTGCTAGCAGATTTTAGTTTTCTGTTTTAAAACTTTTGTCCATCTTGATTTCTTGCTGGATATTTTTTGCCTGCTTTGTTTAAAAATTAGTTTCATAAGCATTCATACTTCACAAAACTGCTAACCAAGAACATAACTATGAATATATAGTACCATTTCTCTTCTGAGCTTTAGCACGGAAAAGGTAACGGTTGTACAGCTTGCTTTGAAATGGACTTCTTTTGAAAGTGGAGAGTCATTTAATTGCTGTAGCGTGCTTAAATACATTAAGTCCCGGTTAATTAGCATTTAGCAAGAGAATACCTACTGCTTTTTGCCATAAAAGAATTGAATAAAGTTCTAGTTTCAACAGTGGTGATAGATACTGGTATCGCCCGCAGAACTGAACTTATTTCTGTGTAACATAACATGAACCACTTGTACTTTTCTCTTGCTCAAAGAGCATAAGAAGAAAGCTTGCAACTGCACAGGTTCCGTTATTTCTGGATTAAAGAGGCAGGATGTTCTGGTTAATGGCAAAAGTAGTTTTATGTTGGCAGCATGTTGAGAGTGTTTGTCTAGTTCTCATATATAACTGGGGGATAGTCTGAAGTATTAACAATATTCAAGTACTTCATGGTCAGGTTGTTGCTTATTGCAATCTCACTACAACAAGTAGTGTGTTTAAGCTTTTATTTAGCTTAAGCCGTTGTGGGTTCCAGGCTTGCATTTTAAACGCGCAGGATGTGCTAGTATTTTTCATCTATCTTGACCAAAACAACAGAAAAATTGGGGCATTTTACCACTGAAGCTAGCAGCTGTCCCATAGGTGTGTCTAACTAGAGGAGGCTTAAATTATTACCTTTCTTCTGAAGTGGGTTAACTAGAAAAGTTAATGTTTATTCCTGACTCTAGCTAGTGCTGAGACTACTGTTAAAGATTTTCTTCTTTCTTAGTAGTATATCTTGTGCTAATTAAGCCGAAGCAATAAAACTTGTTAGTAGTTACTGGATGCTTTCCACGTGATTATTCTAAGCTCTCAGAAGTGGTAGAGATTTTCTGTCCAAAACTTTATATATAAAAATGGTAGGTTAAAAACGGTTATTCTGCTCATCTGTATTCCGTCAGATTTAGGATCTATTTCACTGTGGGATTATTATAGCACTCACTGATGGTGAGAGTGCTGGATCATCTTTTTTGTGTCCCCCTCTTCCCCCCCCCCCCCGACTAGTAGGAATTGTGTAGCATATTTATATATTCAGCTATAATTTATCATTCAAATAGCTTTTGTGTTTCTGTAGTATACCAAGGAGGGGAAGATGGACTCCTATTTCTAGTTTGCCACCCTTTTCTTAGTGGCGTTACAGTCTTTTCAGGTTGACGAAGCTGACATTCTCAAGAAGCAAAGATGTAAACCCATGGTTTTTTTTTTCCTCTGCTTTTCTGTTTAGATGATCTTAAATAACTTAGATAAATCAATAGTAGAAACTATACCCTAAATTCTCCATCTGCCTTTAGACTTGGCAGAACCTGAGCTCTCCCCTTATTTGCCAAGGGTTTGGAAGTCAGACCTGTCTTAAATGTTAGTTGGAAATAGCCTTCTCTTATGACCACACTCCTTCTTTGAAAAGCCTCCTTTTTAAATAGGTTACTTGTTCGTTGACACAGTTAAATGTGAACTTAGAATAGGTTCATCTTCCGTGCTCGTTTGCCAAGATAGTCTCTGGCGAAAAGAAAAGCTTGCACTGATCAGCTTTGACCAGTGTGTGGTAGATGAGTAATTTTCATTTTTGTTATGCTCCTGTGTGAGAAACTTGTAGTTCTAGATGCTTGTGCAGTTCATAAGTTTCAGCTTCACTGGAAACTTGTATGGCTGATATGTGATTCAGTGATTGACAAAGCTGGTGTATTAATTTACTGCATTTCCTTTTTCCCTTATTGCTGGGTGACGCTTCTGGCAAATCACCTTATGCCCCAAATGCACAGTCAGGACCTTGAAGGAGGAGTGGGGCTGTCTGTTATCAGTTAAGAGCCTTAAATCCTTAACCAACTCAAATAATATGTGCTTTTAACAAGTGCAATGTCTTTAATGAACAAAGTGGGACATTATGTGAGGAGAGCTGCATAGCTATAGCTGTCTAATATTCATTGCAATGAATCTATATGGAACAATAGAGCAAGAGAGATGCAGTGCTTTTCAGACAGAGCGTAGAAGAGCTGTCTTCCAATTTAATTCCCCATTGATTGATATATACTGAAGCAGAAGGTATAATTGGACACTATGTCACATTAAGCAACTGCACAATTTGAAAAATCAATTTCTCTTAATGCTTGTCACTGCTAGGAAGATGCTATTCAACATCTGCATGAAGAGCTCCTTAATGGAGCTTGTTGGCATCATTAAAGAATGTGTTGTCTCATAATCCGGTAATGTGATATGCACATAGACCTATTCTTCAGGGACTCTTTTCTCCCTGTCCTTCCCACTCATGTATTCTAGAAATGCTTTTGAAAGAAGCACCATTTTACTGGTTCCAGTACCTCTACCCCTCAGTCATTTCACAGAAAGTAACAAACTAAATTAATTTGATGCTTACGGACTGTCTTTAAACAATCCAAACAGATTTTTCAGAGGAGAAATCTAAACTTTGAAATGTGAATTTTGTGTACAGTAGGGATAATTCATGCCTAGCTCTCCCCTTCCTCCCGTCCCCCTTTGTCATTGTTGTAATCCCTACTCTGAAACTGGTTAAATGTAGCATGATCACTTGTAGGTATATCACATGAGATGAAGACACCTCATTAGATTTATTTTAACTAGTGGCTATTGAAAGTCAAATGAGAACTTCATACCTGTGTTCAGTTCAATGATGGTCTGGTTTGTGCTCCTTGGTCTTCAAATAGAGCCACAACCGTAATGCACCTTATCTCCGGATTGCATTGGTGCTGGAAGGGATTACTGCAGATGTACTTTAGACAGTTTTTTCTTATTAAGATTGGTGAAAGTGATGCCTTTTTTTTGCTGAAAGGGATGTGGTTGCAACATGTCAAATCTAGTTTTACAATGACTTTATCAAAACAGCAGTTATCAGTGGCTCAATGTCATCGTACCCTGGGAAAGGGGAACGCCTTCAGGCAGCTAGCTGGCTGAATGTGCTCGTTGTTTGGAGAACTGTTAAATGTGCAAAGCAAAAGTAGCTGCTGCAAATCTTAGAGTGACGTCATCTCTTTGGAGATTGCAGTAACTGAGAACTGAATTTGTCTTGTATTAAACTTCTGTGATCAGCGTTTTGCTGTCAGTCTATCTGAGAGATCTCAACTTGGATTAAATACTTACGTTGGAAAGCTTAGATATGAGAATTTTAACCTGTGTTATCTTAACAACAGGCAGTCTACAGCTGTACTTGTATGAGGCTATATGCAGAATCCTGATGTTGGTCATAGCCTTTGGCTTGCATTGAAACAAGTAGTTGTAGTAAGAGTTTTAAAATGCTTCCTAAATCTGGAATACCTGTGACAGATAAACCAATCACTTGAATCAAAACACTTCTCACTGTTTCTCAGTGTCAAATCATTAGTAGTCCATGAATCTAATATTAGCAGCATGAAAATGATCCAGGTCTTTTTGCAGTTTTCAGAGTGAGTGGATCCATCCTCAGTTCTGTATACTTAGCCTCCTCAATGTGTAGTAGCTTGGAAAGGATGTAAGTGTTCAAAATCGCATCTTTTTCTGTGTGAAGATCAAAGGTGTCCTGAATTGATTGTGGGTGATAACTTGTGGCATTTGGGGTCCTCTTACCTGTATAAATACACTTTTTCGTTTGTCTGAGTCTTAGGTGGGAACTACTTCAGAGAATTCATGTGGTCTGGAATCCAGGCATATTTCCCCCCCAAAATGAGGGATATAGCAGCAAAAGAGACCAATTCTTGACAATAGCTAAACTGGTTTGAGTTACCACTGAGAAACCTGTTCCAGCTACTGTAAGTAGTTGGATGGCTCCAGCTTGATCAGTCTGAGATTTTTCAGAAGAAAAGGAATGTAGACAAACTTCAGCAAAAGCTGCAATAGATGTGACATGCAAATAGAAGGGGGGGGGGGGAACCTTCCCAGCTCCTGTGAGTTGCTCTTGGTGGTGATTCAGTTGCTTTCTCATCTGATGATGAGACTGTCCCTTTGGTATTGCTTGACTGCACCAAGTCATGCTTCTCTCTCCTCTCCGCGTTGTCTGGCTGCACAATTGAGTAGTCATTCAGGTTTAAGTGGTGATGTGCTAGGTAGACTATCTTAGTCATCTTCATCCTCTTGTGCAGTAGAGCCCTTATTGCTATGACGCAATATCTCTGCAAGGAGTGTTTAAGGCCCTGCAGTTACGTTCCTGGCTGTGCTCTCATTGTTTGGAGCCCCTTATCCTCCAGCTGCGTGCTTGTGTGATTTGAAGAGAAGTTTTTGCATGCTTGGGTACTGCATTTTCTAAGGCAGTTTTTCCGTGTCATGCCAATATAGCAAAATGGTGCTACAATTGGATTTCATCTTTGGTAGCAGGTGGATTGGAGTGACTTGAATAATATCAGTACTATAGAGTGGATAAGAGTTTAGATGCACCTGACTAAGCAGACTGAGCTTAGGTCTGTTGAGTTTATTGGCTTTAACTCTGAACCAACCCTCTGTATCTGACTTGACTCCCTGCAGAGTCTCTTGGTGTCATCGCATCCAAATGCCCTAGGGCTAGCTGCATGTTTTCTCCCTCCTCTTGTACCCCGAGGCACTTTCTGTGCTGTCTCTTCAACCTTATCCAGCTCGTCATCCATCTCCCTTCGTGCCAGTTGTTTCTCTCATTGGTTCTGTCTTATGGCTTCTCTGTTGCTGTGTCTCTTTGTTGATTTCCCCTGTCCCCTTCTACCATCAGTCCCTGAGGTCATCTGTGCTCATCTGGAGCTTTTCTATATCCAGTTGTCTGGCTGCATAGTTTTAAGAATGCTGCCATGGTGTGATGAAGTGAAAGGTGGGCTCTTCCTTTCCTGCCAGTGTGTTCACATCAGGCTACTTCAGTGGCTGCTGATGTTAAAATTGCTTATAACTTGGGGATACTTGTAATGCTGATCCTCTCTTCAGAGGACTAGCCAGAACAAAGAAAGAGGGAATGGGGTCAAGGAAGTCTAAATTTGCAGGAGAGATTTTGTATTGACCATAAGAAAAGCTTGTAGAAATAAGTAACTACCTTTGCTCAGTCCAGGAAGGACTCTACTGCGTGTAAACTTGTTCAGTGCAAGTTCTTTATCAATTTAAAATGTTCAATAAGGCAGCAGACCAAACTTCTTGCCCCCTCTGAACTACCATTACCATAGACTCTTTCCCTTCAGCATCCTGTTCTCATGTCTGGAGATCAAAGGCAACAGTGATAAGGCAGCAGTGATTCATTAGCTGGTTTTGAGTAAGGTTTTGGGAGAAAGTCCTTTAAGTTTCCGAAAGAGCAGTAACAAAGGTATGCCCATATTGTATAATATAGCAGGCCCGAGCAAATATTGCTTGGGCCCAGAAACACAGTAGCCATATTAGTCTTAAAAGTTTTAACTGGCTGCAGATTTTTTTTTTTCCAGCTGGCAGGTAGATCAACAGCAAGATGCTTCTAACAGTGGTCCCTGAATAGCCTATCAAATCTGATTAGTAAGAAGACACTTTTTTTTAAATTAAACCCTCTTTGAAAAGGAAGTGATGAATGTGGATGGCAGCCTGTTCCAGCATTTACCCTGTGTGGCACTTAACAATTCTGCGTACTGACAATACCTTCTGGAGTAATGATTCCTTAATAAGTGTGCACTCACAGTACATCAGGAAAAGCTATTGGGCTTCAAACTGGAATGTTGTTTGAATCTAAAGACCGACTCTGTCTGGAAAAGGTGTATTTTCACAATGCCTTGCTATTAATGCATTTAGCTAGTTCTCTAGTTAAAATAAGGTGTTGCATGTGGCAGAGGAATGATCAATGCTACTGTACCTTGCAGTTAATGCAAGTGCCAGGTCTCCACTAAGATTTTAATACAGGATTGCCAGCAAAATCGAGATACTCCTTGCTCRTGTGGGATACGGTATTTCAACAGTGAGGGCACATCCAAGGCTTTATGCAGTCCCAGACTTGCATACTACTGCAAAACCCTCTGAATGCTAGACTTGCACATCTTTGTTTCTGTAGGATGTGTACACACTGCTTTTAATGTCCCTAGAGAAAACTGGTAGTGTCCTGGTAATATAGTGCTGCTTTAGCTCAGATCAGTGTGCGAGACAGTAAACACAGTATGTCTTTGCTACATCCTGCTGGAGAGGGGATATAAATTATCATTCTGAAAATGATGTCTTTGAATTTACATCGTCCTTTATGTTACTGAAGTCTGGAGTAAGTTGCTTTTGGTAAACGAGGCAGATAGTGTAAAGTGTGTATTGGCTATAGGTAACCATTGCTGCACTAAAAAAATTTCCCAGTCAATTTGGTTGCCAAGGTGAGGAAGTTGCTTACCTTCCCTTTGTCAAAATTTTAAAAATTCCTTAAAAAAGAGCAGTTTTCAGTCTGCAGTGGTAACTAGAAGAAAGAAGAATTCRGAGAAGTTTGGGGACGTGACTAGAGGCCCTGCCCTAGTTTGTCTCTGTTGTAATAGTAGTGGAGGACAGGCRGCCATAGCACATGCTTGTAAGTGCTGTCCCAGTCTCCAGTGATGTAGGGAGGGCTTGTGGAATCATATAGTCTTCACATACATCACATGTGACCTGGCTTCTTCAATAATAACAAATCAAGTTGATACCTTAACTGCTACTCTCACACTGAAGAACTACAGCAACAGCTCGTTTAACCCTGTGATCCAGGTCTGAAAGGTACAGCAGTAGTGTGCAGTCCTATTTCCTTCTGTGCGCTATTGGGACCAGTAAAGCCCATTCACTYTGGTAGTTCACATGCAGCTGTGCTTGGTGGTCTGGTGGCTTTGCCCCTCAGCCTGCCTGAGTGCTCCTTGAGAGGCACACTCACCAGTGTTGTGTTTGACCTCATTTTTCTGCTGTCTCTGAAGCTGCAAGGTATCGTTCCCTTCTGAGGAGCCATCACCTACTAGTGCCAAAACCGGTTCCTTGACTTAGTGTTGTGTTCCTGGAAATAATACCAACACTGAGAGAGATGATCAGGTGTGCTGAGAACCTGATGAACGCTGAGCAAAATGGCACGAGGCTTTTATGTGTAAGGAATGGTGGAGTTGCCTGGCATGACTCATTCCCAATGGCCTAGTGTCAGCTTGYGGTGTTTCAGGAAGTTTGGTTGCACCAGGGTAGTCTTCCCTGTATAGCTTTGGTTTTAGCAGTGTGGTGAATTCCCGCCAGCCATTAGGGTTGACTTACCTATTGATTCTAACATAACGTTGAAAGGGATGTATGCCCAACTAAAGGTGCTTGCCAAAAATACTTGAAATAGGCTCTTCCTGCCCCCAAACGTGTTAGCTGCTGACGGGAAGAATCAGAGCTAGAAAACTGTCTGTATAATCCTCACCTCTTCACACACTTCCTTTAAAATGAAATTTGCATTTGGATCTTCAATTGAAACATTAAGGATGAAGATTAAGACTTCATTTGGGGAATGATGGGTGTGAATGTTAGATCTGCTCCAAATTAAACTTGAGCCCTGTGTGCTGCTGGTGTGGGTGTACTGGATAATTTCATGCTTTGAAGAACACCTGCTGGGCCTTTCAGACCACCAGCTGCAGGACTTCTGAGACAAAAGGCAACTCTGGTTCTTGGTGATGTGTAATGTCAAAGTAGGGCTTACAAATTCAGTTATTTAAAGAATTATACTGTGGTGTCTTGAGAAGGAGAGCTTGCGATGCACAGCAAAAGAAGCAGTTACATTACTGAACATACCGCAAGCATCCTGGAGCAGGGTATTAGCTGCTCTGTCAGCTAAAACACTACAGCTAATTCTACAAAGCTGTTTTCTCAGGACAGGCCTGCTCTGTGTTTAAAAGCTACATAGACACTCATTCACATATTTAGCATCTTAGCCATGTAGTATTTACTTTGAATTCTCAGACTGAAGATGTTATTGGTAAAATTTCRTGGGCAATGGATGCTAACTCTTGTTAGCATAGTTTTCACTTGTGTGTACCAAGAAACTTCTGCTCTTTGGTTAAGTTCTTCTTAAATGGTACCAGTCCATGTATTGTCCAGTGTATCTAGACAAGTGCAGTGCTGGCTAACTGACTGTGCGTAACCAATATCATGGTGTATCTTTTAGATCAAGACAGATTAAACTGAAGAGGAGCAGTGTGGTATTTCCAGTAGGAAGGGCTTTTCTTAATTCCAGGGAAGGCAGAAGGTGCTGAATTGGGGCTCGGAAGGAATGGGCTCAGTAAGCTCAGAGATCTAGAACTCCCTCTGTGTTTTCCTAACCTCCCTGGGTGGTTCTTGGTTTTTGTCATTTAGATTGTCAGACCTTGAACCAAGTTATTTATCTTCTCAGTCATTTCTTGGAGCTATAAAATAAGTTTGCCTATCTAACTCAGGAACAGGATAAGTAGAGCAAATGTCTGAAGCATGTCCCATAATCTAGAGGTAAGACTGTAGAACTGCAGAGTTACGCTGTGCTGCACACGAAGTTGATAAAGTTGTTTTAAAATGTTTTTCAGGTTCTAAATGGCTTCTAAGAAATTGGGATCCGACTCTCATGGTAAGTGAAATTTGGTATCCTTTTTCTCTTGAAAAGGATGAACCTTAATATTATATTGCTTTTGACTAATGTCCCAGGGCTAGAGAGTACATAGACTAATCTGTTCCTTCCTAACAAACCACTCGAGGCTGAACTGCCTTGGCTTCCTTTTTTCATAGTTGCTTGCAGTGCTGATGCTGTGGCCGTCCTCTAGTTAAACTGAACTTCAGCCTGTGGCTGTTTTTCCCTCACTTATGGCAAAATAGTATCTTCCCCTTCCCCCTCCAAAATCAAAGCTGAACTGCAACTGTGATGCTGATCTGATGTTTATTGAGGCAGACATCAGATTTGCAGTTTTTTTATGGAAGTCAAGTGAGAAACTGGATTGAAAGCAAAGCTTTTATTATATCACTGAGTCATGCTTGCTTTTTGCTTAGCAGTGAATTTGTTCCCAAGTTTGGACTACATCTGTTTCAGTAGCTTACAGTTAGGTGGGTGAAGAAAAGAATTTCTTTAAGGTTTTGATTCTGCAAGCATTTGAGATGTGTAACTTTCTGCAGATGACTTGCCATAAGAATTACTTGCCTGTATATGCTTATCTTTTAGAAAATGGGGTATAAATTCGGGAGGGCTAATATTTCTGTGGAACACTGAAGTTATATATTGCACGTATGTAATGCAGCCTCTTCAAATCAGTTATCATTTAAGGCTGTATTGGTAGGTTCATGTGAAATTCCTAATGTGATTGTTAATGCTACAGGAATTTCAGCTTTTAGAAGCTCAGACTTGATCTTTCTGGATTATCTTTCAGATAAGAGGGTCCCAAGGCATTCCCTTTACCCTGGGCTTTGCTATTCTAGGCTTTTTTGTTCAATCTTGCAGGTGTAAAGTTGAGGTACCTCGAATAAGAAATACCTCATTTAGCTGCATGGCTGAGAATTAATAAAAATGGCCTATGAAAACTTATATTAGATGGCCTCCTTCGTTGTTCTGGACCAGTAGTCCTGCGGCAAGAACAACTCATTAGGTGGCTGCCAACTGTTAAGCAGTTGTTCTCTTGTATGTGCGAATGGTCTCTATGAAGGCTCTAAACTGCTTGCCTTAGAGTCTGTTTGCACTTATCTCTTCTGCTTCCTAAAGCAGCCTAGCAAGGACACTGCTCAGAGCTAGAATTCGGCCTGCCTTAAATGTTTCTTAAAGCARTACAGTGTGGTGGAACATGCCCCTGGCATCAAAATAACAGGATCAAAAGAAATGATGCTGTAACCTCACTGGTTAACTTGAACTACCCTGTTGTGTGCCTGCTGTTCCTAATGATATCAGCAATGCTATCACCAGCAGTACTGTTTGTTAGGAGCAGTGAAGCGGCTTCCTTGGCTTGTTATGTCTCTAGAAATGAGCAGGACAATTTTTTCAGTCGTCTTCAGGGTCTGTAAGAATCAATCCCACTAACCACATTTCAGCTTGGTGTAAAGCATGTAGCCCAAGAGCTACCTTTAGCTCCATGTCCCTGACAGGCTGATGGAAATGGGTTGACATAGTTAACATATTTCTTATACTTACTGTTGAGCTACTTCTTGGAGTTTAGAGGGTTGCTGTTGAGGTGAAGATGGGAGCTATGGCTGAAGAGGAAGGAAAACCCTTCCTGTCTTGAAGGGTGATCTCAGCATACATCTATAACTTTCCGTAAGCAGATAGCCTCAAGTGCTGTCCTGTCACTTGAATAATAGGAAGTTCAAGCTTCAGTTCTAATAATGAGTGGCATCTATAAATGCAGCTTTCATCTAGTGTGCAAAGGGTCTATCAAGTGCAGTGCAATATTGCTGTTGTGTTGTCACTATTGCTATACAGTTTGAAAGCTTTTGATCCCAATTTCTGGAAGTTACTTAAGTGTGTCGGTTTTTTCTTTTTTTTTTTTTTAAGTCTGACAACAAAAATTAACTACTTAATTTCAAACTGTTACCTGGTAATAATTGGTAACTGTCTTTATCTGAACTATTTTCATCACACTGTCAAACTGGAGAACATTTCTACTAGTTGACTAGTGATTACTGCATTACAGTAAAGGGGAGAGAAATTTTAATCTCTCCTAGTAGTTCCTTGGGCCAGGAATATCATACGCTGCATGGTATCATACATCAGTTTGACAGGTACGGTTTTGGTAGGGCTATTCTCAGAACTTCCGCAATGTGCTTTTAAGTCCATAAAAAGATGAAGTAGCTAATAGCCATATTAAATAACAGGGTTTTTTGAGCTGTAATTGCTTCATTTGAACATGTGACCATTAAAACACTAGTTTGCATGATACTTTATATGTAGGTTTTGTTTAAACAGCAAATTCTCTAAAGCAATAAAGCCAAACTTCTGCCCCTCCCCATCAGATTTGTGCAGGCGGAAACGTTATCCTTCTGCAAAAAGAAAAAACAGATTCATTGCTTTCTGGATCAGATTTTAATTTTGACTAGACTAGTACTTTTCTGGTTAGGCTGGAACAAAATGGATGCTATGTGCATCAGCATTGCTCACTTCAGAAAAGCTTTTTACCATCTAATGTCCTGAGACACTTGGTCTGTCTCTTGAAACGTGCTTGCCGCTTTTGTAGCAGAGTTATCTTCGGGACAAGGTTATAGCAGTAGTTGCTATCAGAAAATCATTTTCCTGGGAAGAAATTGAAGTCTCTATTCCTTAGTTTATGTGCTGAGGTTAAACTGATAACCATCAATTCAGCCCATCTAGTCCAGAGGTTTTATGTTTTTTCTTTTTTACTGTACCAAAACAAACCCAGTGTTGGTATGTAAATACCACAATGTGAGCGTGTACCCTCTGCAGTTAGTGTCTGCTTCAAGCAAACAAAGCTGTGTAAGGGGAGGTGGTACCACTTTCCTCATCATATCAATAGGTCTAGCAAGACACGTTTTTGTGTGCTGAGCCCTTTAGGCTGTCTTCTGAGACTGGTGGGGAGAGGTGATCCTGTTTCACTCATGTCCTTTGATAGTCCTGGTTACCTCAGGACTAGTGTCTGTGGGACTAAGCAGGGTATAGGAACCGTGGACTCCTCCAAGCAGTCAGGAGAGCTGGTCATCTCTGGGCTGTGATGTGCCAGTGCAAAGGCTGACGCGTTTGCTATTTCTGCATGAGCAAACACCTTGAAATTATCCAAGTACTCTTAAATTGCCAGCTCAAATACAGTTTGTTTGGATGTCATGTTGCAATAGCGGTGCTGGTTGCCGGTGAGCTCAACTGATGACAACGCATGAGTGTTTAACTCCAAACTAATAAGATGTTCCTGTTTTTGAAAGCTGTTCTTCCTCTTGGAGCTTGTGGTAGCATTATTGTAGATGAGTCAACAGTAAAAGAACACAAATAGTACTTAAACTGTTGTCTAAGTATGAAAATGGGTCAGATAAAAATGACAATCACAGCTCGTTGAGCAAGAGGGTAGTCACTGAACAACATCTAAGACGTTGCCACTGATGTCTTGTTGGATCTGTAACACTCAAAGCAAAGTAGCAAACCAGTACTTGAGGAACACTTCAAACTGTTATGCGCGCAAGCAAAACCTTGCCTGAAATTGTGAAAGCTTTGACCAGTGACCCAAGAGACCTCTTTGAGTTAAACTCAAAACAGAGCACTATTCGTATGGTGGGCTTTCTAATGCTTTTTTATAGAGCCTCAGTGGAAAACAAACCTATAGCCTGGCTTACTGGAGGTACTTGAATTCTTGGTGATTCTGCCTTACAAGTTTGCAGGATGCCTGAAGAAATAGTTTCTGTCTTAAAACACTTTAAATACCACATGGAAGTGATAGATACAAGGGACAGRTAGAAGACCATGAGATAAGTCTGTGGCCACTTATCGGAGTGGTCACAAACAAGATAGCTGGTTAAGTTAGATTGTCTTTTTTCAGAAATCTGAATTGCRAAGTTAAATAGTCCTAAGCTATTTCACTGTGTTTTGATTAAAGTGGTGCTTCCAGGCTTTGGGCCGCTTTGCCCTTGTGGCCACTTTTGACCAAACATTATTTCTCACTTGTGGGAAGAAGATGGATTTTATTTTCTTAGCTGCTCTACAGCTGGGTTGTTTTTAGGCCTATTTTGAATATGACAAAATGTGATTGATCTTGTTATAGAGACATAACAGAATACAGTGTTCAAGAGAGCTTTAATTTCAGTTGTGTAGGCATAGTCTTGTCACAAGGGAAGCTAATGTTGGGGGTACTAACTTGAAGATCTGTCCCGTTTTCGGATGGTTGTCAAAATGTAATTATGGACTAAAATATATTTAAAAATTTTTGAATACATTTGGACTTTGTTGCCTCAGTTCTGTTTCTGATCAAACAACTTCTGCTCTGTTTAGTCACCTGGTACAGCTAGGTTTGCACAGATAGAATAGCTCCCAGATACAGAAATGTGAGTCTCAACTGAATGCGTTAAACAAATTTCTGATGCAACTTCTGCTTTTGATCTTAGGGCCTTTCAGTTACCTTGATGATGTCCCATTTAAGATAGGAGACAAATTCAAAACCCCAGCTAAGGTTGGATTACCCATTGGTTTCTGCTTGCCTGATTCTCCTCAGCTTGTCAGAGAAGCCCAGGTAAGTTTTTTGCCTTTCTGCTCTCTTCTTCCCCCACCCTTTTGCCACCATGTGATGCTGTAAGTCGCAAAAAGTTTAGTTTTGCTTATATAGTCAAAGTTAGTCTCAGCTGTGCTGTAGTGCCAGTTGTTATGCCAGAGAAAAGTTACAGAATCTGCTAGAATGTATAGAAAGATAAAAACACAAACTTTGTGGTTTATCATAATTTTATCACTTTAAAATGTGCAATAGCATTTATTTTAGTGTATTTACTTCAAAAAGCAAAATATTTTTGTGCAATAGTTACAGGTCTAAATGTTACCCCTGACATTCCTAAATTTGAGTAGCATTTTTGAAGAGAAACTGTAAAAACTCAAATACCCATGCAATGGCATGCTTGCAAAATCCTGTTTGAGAGGAACAGATATTGTTTTTATGACAATATTTTATGGATTCTCCTTCTAAAGGGATGAAGAAATAAACTTCCAGTTCTTGAGTTCTGTGCAATTCTGAATGGGAGTTCTTGTCCAGCCATATAGCAAACCTGATACAGCATATTAGGTTGCTTCCAGGTCTTCCAGGAACGTGGATCTGTCGCCCTAAACTTTTGGTAGCATCAAATCAATTGCTTAAGCATAACTCTTGAAAATATAATATCCAAATGCTGGCTGCAGTTAGGAAAATTGACCTGTGTTTTTTGTTAGGATCTATGATCCTCTTTGGTCAGTCCTAACTGACAGTAGTTTTCACATCAGCTGTGACAGATGTCTGTAAGCTGTTCTGCTTTGTTCTGCCCTGCAGCTTGTCCACTGAAGAGCTGAGTCTCTGAAGTTCCCTAGATTGTGGCTTTTTTCATGATAACCATTAATTCATTGCTTGACTGATTATCCCGATAAGCATATTTCCATGTAGTTAAGCTGGTTACAGGAGTGTTAGAGGGGGAGCTCTTATGTCCTTTTGCTAGCTTCAATAATTGTACTCTCTCTCCCTTTCCTTGCTAAGCTAGCAAGGCTCAAATATAGTATGCCCAATCAGACTGCAGTGTCTTATATAATGTTGTGACTATGTAGACTATGCCTCCCACAGTATGATGTGACTTTTTTTACAGCTGTAGTAACAGAAACAAAAAACAGTGCAGGGAAGCAAAATTGACCAAAGCGCTCTCTATTTACATGTGCACACACCCCTATGATAGCTCCTTAGGTAGCAAGGAATGTGTAATGAGTAGTGTCCCACTGCCATGTTTCAAAATCATCTTGCTGATGAAGTATATATTCCATTTCTCCGTCTTGGAGCCAGGGATGGGAAAACGTTTAGTCTACAGCTGAGATAACAGATCTGTGGGGTCTCACTGGAGCCCACTACAGGCTGAGACTTGTCAGGACATGCAATGAGTCCCCAAAAAGCCTATCACATGCTTAGCAAACTTTGCTGGCCAGTTCCTCTCTAGAGCTGGGAATTTTGATTGCCTATCAGCCCCATGGCAAGAGCACTGCTGTTTTGATTAGGTGACATTATCCTGGCAAGGGAGTTGCACTTGAATTTCTTGTGAGTCACAGGTAGGTTACGCCCTGAACTTGTAGGCTATGTTCTGTGAACAAGCTGTGGTTATTTAAAGGACGCTAAGGTTGTTCATTCTTCATAAGATGTTAAAGCTTTAAATAGATATAGTTTATTCAGAATTTTGTCCTCTCAAACAGGCCACTGTCAACTCTTGACCAGCAAACTGATAGTGGGTAGCTTATATAAAATGTCTTTCTGTGCTAATCTGACCTTGAAGGAGCTGATGTTAAAATGAGAAAAGCTTGTGGGATGCTGTCGTGCTAGTAATAGTGGCAAAATCGGCTACTGCAGGTAGTCATCATATTAGTGATTGGTATTGGTGTAAGAATGCTGATACATCTTCAACCAGTGAGTGTAAAACACGAATGTAGAGTCCCTGATGGATCTTTGAAGGGAATTGAGTAATTCCATGTTGGTTTTTGGATGCAAAAATTACTCTGCTGTATTCTTGAATGACTTGTGGAACCTGTGGACAGTGGATAGTTCAGTGGTGCCAAAGATCTGGGTAAGACTGTCCATCTAGTCATACGCTTGATTTCCACTCACTGCATCTGTTTTCTGTGGATGTAACAAAGCTGTTTTTGTGGCAATGAGCAGCTCTAAAGCAAAAGTAGATGTAGGAAGGAGGCAAAACATGGCATAGTGCTCTGAGCTATACCTAGGTTTGTCTCCTAGAGACAAAATGAAGCACTTTTGGTGTCTGCTAGTTCTGTCAGTCGGTAGGTTAAACGAGATGCTGGGAGGAAAAAAAAAGATGCCTGTCCAGACTAACAACCGGTAATTCATATAGCTGTTATTCCTTGTTACATATGTTGCTGTTAGAAATAGTGGCTATGATCCTTACAATTTATCTTCTTTCTTTTTTTTTTTTCCCCTGTCAGTATGACTTCTCACTGGAAAAGAAAACAATTGAGTGGGCTGAAGATATCAAAAAAATTCAAGCTGCCCAGACAGAAGCTGAACAAAAGGCAAAAGAAGTGATAGCAAGTTCAAAGGCGGCTTCAGAGGACAGCAATAAAATGGGGTTCTCGGAGGGACCTCCTGAGGCCATGCCGCCTCCTATTAACCCCATCCTTGCTAGTCTGCAGCACAATAATATTCTTACTCCCACGCCAGCCGACAGCAGTGCAGTGAAGCAAAAGCTTCTTARTCCACCTCGTCCAAAAGCAGATTTCAACCCAGCTGATTTTGAATGTGAAGAAGACCCATTTGATAAACTGGAATTAAAAACTATTGATGATAAGGAGGAATTAAAAAACATTCTTGAAATTCATGTTGGTACTACTGGGCCAATTGTTGCCCAGCTGTTAGATAGTAGTTTGCCCAAAGGAGGGCCCGAGTCTGTGTTACAAGATCAAGAAGTTCTGGCATCCATAGAAAGGGCCACGTTGGACTTCAAGCCCCTTCACAAACCCAATGGCTTTATCACTTTACCACAGTTGGGAAACTGTGAAAAGATGTCCTTGTCTTCCAAAGTGTCCCTGTCCCCTATCACTTCAGTGAGCAATATCAAATCCCTATCCTTTCCTAAACTTGACTCCGATGAGAGTGATCAAAAATCATCAAAGCTCACGAGCACTTTCCACAGCACTACCTGTCTCCGCAATGGCACTTTTCTGAGCTCTTTGCAGACCTGTGCTCAGAGTAAAGCTAGTGAACTGAATGGACACCATATGGTTGGTCTTTCTGCTCTAAGTGAGGACAGTGGCATGGAGACATCAGCATTATCCTCTTCATCCAGGCTGCCTTCCCTGGCTGTGTCGACAGTTTGTACAGAAGAAGAATCGTCATCTCAAAGCACAGTGACATCGGTAAACATGTGCCTGCTTAGGATTGGGTTGGCTGGGGGGGGGATGCATGGATGCGAATGTTGCTTCTAAAATGTCTTGTGGCTTTGTTTTTAGTTTCGTTAATGAGTGATGTGTAGGCAGGACAGATTAGGTGCTGTAGTGCCTCTTCATTTAAGTGGTAAACTAATCAGTCTTTGTGCTGAGAGTTGTGGTCCTCAGACTATTCCTTTGAAGGTTTTTTCATCCCCCCAAATTCACTATTTTTAAACCAATTCAGGTGTGTGTGTGTGGGGGGGGGGGTTAGTGTTTCCCCCCCACCCCAAGCTCTTGGCAAGCTGGTGGTTGCACACCTTTGAGTTAAGAGTGGTAAGACTCCTTTGCACAGTCTTGCATTCTGTCTTGGTCAACTGAGATAACAGCTTCTAAACTACTTCCAGGTTTTGAGTTTAAGTGCAGGAAATGAATGATGCAACACAGCTCTTCTAGATGTGTTTCTGGGTTCGCTTAATTGCTGGAAAGGATGAGAATTGCAGCCTTTCCAAGGAATAGAAGCAATAATAGATAAAAAGCTGTCACAGTTGTGCTGTGCTGCTTTCAGCTAAGAAAATAGCGCTAGCAGTTGATCTGCAGTGAAAGAATTGTTCTTTTTCTTGCCCTAGATCCTTTTAAAAAATAGCCTTTAAAAGCAAAAGAATAATACTGGTCTGAATCTGATACTAACCCTCCTTCTTGCAAGAGAGCGTGAAAGGATTGCTCTGTGAATGCCAAAAGCAGTCTTGAGGATCATCTCAGATTACTAAAATAATTGTTTTCCATATAGCTCTGGGACAGGCATGTAACACTTTCCTCAAACTTGTAGCAAGTTCTGAAGTTGCTTTGGAGGCATTTAACTTCATGGTGGCTGTTGTTTCTTTGTGGATGAGAGTCTAGATTTGAGGAAACTGGCAGACTTTTTTTTTTTTCCTCCAAAGAACCTAAGCTTTGGACACCAATACTCATGAAAACTGATGGAAACTGCAAATCCTCTAGATGGCTCTAAAATTTGAGAAAGTGGAAGGCTTCTGTCCCATACAAGCAGTGCATCTGTGGTGCTATGGTCTTACTGGCATACTATAGGTTTTTGTATGACACCATGTGCTGTAAAGCAAGTGACAGTGCTTCACTCCCATGCTTCTTTAGCCTCATTTCAGACTTTAGTAAATGCATTATTAATTGAGAGATACAATTTTTTGGCAATTAGTCTATTCCTTTGCACAGCAGAATAGCTATTTATTGATCACTAAAATGAGTATTTAATATAGTAAACTTCTGGCAGAAGTAGCAACGCATTGAGCAACTGCTCACTATTACAAAACACAGGTTTGAGGAAAGGATTGTATCATCATATGTAGCTCAGAGGTAAAACCTCAAAGTATCCCATGTCTCTGGGGGTGAATGTAAAATACCATTTAAAACTAGATAGGTGGGCCTTAAGATGATCAAACTCACACGAGCTATTTAAATTTCTGCTAGATTAAAACCTGTTAAAGACCAAAAAGGAGATGTGTTTTCTAGGATGCTCTAAGGTAAGATGCAAACCAATAAACTAAAAAAAGAAAGAACTCAATAAATAGACTAAATATCAAGAAAACCACCTGATTGATGGGATTTACTAGAAGTAAATCTTTATTGAAACTGTTCTTGTTTGGAGTAGCACAGCCTAGGTGGGTATGCTGATGGAAGTCGTTCTGTTTCTTTCTGTTTAATTTCCAAGACTTCAGAATACACTTGTTTCATATTTCCACAGTATGGTCCCAGTGGCAGGAAAATGAGAGCTGAGTTGCTGTATTTACATTTATTCCAATTTCTCGAAACAAAAATGCTCAGTCTAAAAATGATGGAGAAGGATTTCAGAGGGATCCTTGTGGCTTCCTTGAGTGGAAAGGTCATGCATCCTTTTTGTGCAAGGTTACACAAGAATAAGCCTGGCCTTTTTTAGAAATCCTCCGGACAGTTATGTCCCTGTACATTCCAGGGCGATATATTTCTCTCACCAAGACCACAAACTAACTGTTCAGATTTGGAGTTACTTTCTAATCTTACGCTTTATCAGTGAATTGGATGTAGGGTTTTTTGGATACGAATAACAGACTTTAGGATTTTGATTTACCTAATGCTGCACAGATTGTGTTCTGATTTGTCCTCTCCCCTTTGAGTTTAGATTTTTTTTTTTTTTTTCCCCCCCTCTGCTGAGCTCTGGTTTCTGGATCCCTGCTGAGGTCAAAGTACCCGTCCTTCCGTCCTTCCGTCCTTCCGTCCTTCCGTCCTTCCGTCCTTCCGTCCTTCCGTCCTCACTGGTTTGCTTCTCACAAAATTGGCAGAGAAATGAGTAGTGGAAATGACAAACAGGTTGGAATTAAATAGAGCTGGTTAGCTGAATATTTTTGCGTGTGGTGTATTTTAATCTGTGGATCTCCAGTAACGGGCAGCTGGGACATGCCTGACATACCATTATCTATATGCTGCTGTATTAGCATGATGTGCCTGGTGAACCAGCCAGCTGATGGGGCCCCGGCTTGTGTATGAAGTCCCTAACAAAGTAAGAACAGTGCGCAAGCACAAGCCTAAAGCAGCACGCGTCCCCTCCTCAAAGGACACCGAAATGCAAGTTTGAGACTAAGGGAGCATGGCTGCTGAGCGACCAGTTCTGACTTGGTCTCCTGCAGTTCCTTCACTGACTTCTTTCCCTCTTCCCATGGAAATCGCCAATTGTGAGAACAGCTTGTAAAGCTCAAGTAGATCGGTGGGAAGGAGTTTGGTTGTCCCTTGCTCTTTTGACACTGAATTGCAGCTAGAAGAACCAAAAACTGCCTCTGACAGTGGTAGCAGAGAGAACAGAGCATCCTCTGTTCAGACAAACTGATAACCAGCTGATTTCAGGGCTCTAGACCCCTGCTTCAGTGTATCCCATATCCCAGTGCTTCTTGCTGTGGCAAAAGAGTCTGGAGAGGGTGTGCATGAACTGCCTTGAACTCCTCATCACCCACGAGGAGAGGTTCCTGGGTAACCAGGCCATCAGGCTACAAATGACTTCTCAGACTTTGTCTCCTAGAAGAGACATTCTTAGCCCGTGGATGGAAATGGGTGGAAATGCAGAACAAAAACTCCTCCCTTTTCCCAGATGAAGGGAATTTGCCAAACTTTTAATAGAAGAACAACTCTGATAAAATCTATAAACATTTTTTTGTGGTCTCTTTTTTTCATTTGGGCCAAAAGAAAAGCCCTTCTGCTTGAAAGCTTGTCTGCTGCTTTCAATCCGTATTGGCTTAAACTATATAAAGAGAGGCAATAAACTTTGAGGTGTTTGAGCCAAAATGATTTCTTGTAGACTTTCCTACTTCTACTTAAAACGCAGGAAGACTTTTAAATGGTTGAATTGAAACACGCAGATCTGGTTATGGCAAAGTGCTTTGATTCAGCATTTGGTTTAGCTTTCAATGTTGCAAGTCCACTGAAAAATTCTGCCTATCTTTATTGGGGAAATTAAACCAGCTGACAAGCTTGTGTTTGGGGGAATTAAGATTTTTCTGGGAGATATGTTTTATTAGATGTGCTAGTACAGTTAGAAGCAGGCAGACATGGGCACAAAAGCCCTACAGGGGCTAGTAGCAAATAGTAGTAATGAACTAAATGGTGACTGTAAATACTGAAGTTAAGAATTGCTCTGGCATAGGTTAGGCTATCAACCTTCAGGGAGCTTTTAATGCTCGAGTGTATTATTTGGAGTGTGATCCTCTTAACTGCACTATAAATGCAACCTGTTATTAACTTGGGCAAAGTAGCGTAAAGCAGTTGCTTGGTTCTGCCCTCTCAGACTGACTCTGCAAAAATGGGACAGATGCGCAGCCCTGACACAGGTGGGGTTCCTTGCCGGGCTGTTTTGGAGTTTGAAGGCAACAGGCAGGACATTGGAGGCTGAACTAGATCCACCATGGAAATGGGCCACTTGAGGGCTGTTGGTGGCTGGAACTCCCCAGGGTGGGCCTGTTCCATGTTGCTTATTCTCCTTCCTGTCCTCCCTGGGTGGAGGGCAGGAATGAGAGAGTTTAAGGCTAACTGAAGTGACAGGGAACTAATAAAATGTAACCTGAAAATCCTAGCCAGTAAGTCATTTAAGAGCCTGTGTTTGATATGAGTAAAATGAGGAACACCACTGATGAGGTAGCTCCTCTAAGGCTCCCCCCAAGTTTTTGCCCAAGCCAAATGTCTATTAGTGCAGGCTGAATGCAGCCCATGGCTGTTACAGTCCTTAGTACTGGGCTGAGGTTGATACAGACCCAAGAGGCTTTTTGAAATAGCTGTGGGAGAAGCTGGATTTAGAAATGAGCTTAGAGCTGAAAGAAGAATAGGTCGCTTTCAACCCACTTTACTGAGGGAAATTATAAAGCTTTACTGTCAAAAATGGGTGTTGTTACCTTGCCTCATTGGGGTGTACTGGGTGTGGGACGAAGTGTTGAGAGGATGTTGGTTAAAAATCACATGCTGTTCTTAGCCAGCATGTCACGTTGCTTGTGTATGGCATATGAAATGCATAACTTTGAGAGTAGAAAAGGCACAATGTGGGTATAAGTTTCTCCTACCCCTTCTCATAATCAAAGTCAAAAGAAGCTTCTAAGTAATGAATTCAAAATTGATTACTGTCATTTAGGTAGTATACCACTAAGTCAAGAGCTGTGTGTTACAGAGCTGTACGAATCTGTAGCTTTCACAGTGACAGAATAAATACACAGTTACTGTGGGGAGGAAAGACATTCTCCTTGGAGTATAATCCATTTGTAGAGTACTAAGAAAAGAAAGAATCCTTATGGCAGGTATTCTGTAACTACGCACAGCTGCACAGCTTCCACATCTCAAAGATGTGGAAGGTTGACCACAGCACGAGTCTCCCTAGTATGGCAGGCTTCTAGTCCCAGCTCTTCCTCCATAATACCCTTTTCCCCCAGCTGTAACTAACTCTGCTCACTGGTGTATGGTGTTCATCATATTATTCGTGTCTTGTCCAACAGGTACACTCAGACTACAAGGAAACAGAAATCCCTGTGGTAAGTTCTCAAATGCCTGTGTGCTTGCACTGCATGGTATTTCTAAAATGCTCCTGAAGTGCTTCCTAAAGTAGTGTTTCTTTGGGCACAAGAAGTCATAGGTGACTAGTAAACTTGCTGGGGTGAAGGAAGCAATCTCCACGCTCTCTGAGGTACAGGGTTTGCCTGCATCATAAGTGGCTCCTGCTGTTGCAATTGTTGGGCATGGTATTGAAGGATTCAGCCCCAACGGTAGGAGGGAGTATACTGTAAGAAATTTGGGTTGTTTGAGGTGATTTTGAGGGTGGAAAGAGTATGGTGCGAGTCAGCCTATACACATTGCTTGGTTTCACCCTAACAGGGAGTAACTTCCCAATGGCAGTCTAGAAAGCCTCTTCAGTTAACTATTTACTAAAATGACTTACGCTGCAGAAGATGTGGATTATCCTAGTTCTGTGCTAGGTGGAAACAGGTTGGGATGTGGAAGATTACCATCACCTAATCCTGTTCCCCCCCACCCCCCTCTAGGTAACACACCAAAATTTTCCAGTGTCTCAAGTGCCCAATAACACCAGCTGCACAAAACGGACAGGTGGCCCCACTCCCGAGCTACAGCAAGCCCTCTCTGCCAGTGAGAGGCAGTGTGTAGAGACAGTCGTCAACATGGGGTACTCGCCTGAGAATGTCCTGAAAGCCATGAAGAAGAAGGGACAGAACATAGACCAGGTAAGAGCTGGTGGAACAGGAAAGGGGCCCTCTGTTGGATGCTGATCCTGCTGAGGAACTGGACCTTGGGTTTGTAAAATGGAGAGAGGGAAGCTCTTGGGCTCTAACACTGAGTTGCAGCTTGTAGCTACTGTGGYGTTAACCTCTGGAGAAGTTGAGTCACCTGGCACTGAGGGCTCTCCCAAAAAAAACCCAAAAATCCTATGCATAAGCTTYTGTTGAGATACTGCTTAAGGCAGCCACATCTTCAGGTGCTGCATCCCAGCTGTCTGAGGCTGGGACAGGCCCTCAGCTCCCCATGAAGCTGGGAGAGGTACTTGGTCTTCTCAAGAGCCACAAAGGATGGCCCTGAGCTTATTTAGCATGATTCTACCCCTTGCTCAGTGCTGTTTGTTTAAAAACTAGGCAGCTTCCTTTGTTCTGAGCTCAAGCAGTTACTGAGCTGCACTCTCCTTCTCTAGAGGGATTGGCCCCTGCAGGCTTGCTACAGTCATGAAAGGCTCTTGCAAGGCACCAGTGACTGACTTTTTGTGCTATGACTGTGGCGCTTCCTGCCCCATGTGTTGCCTCAAACGCTTGTTAAAACCAGGTCAGAGTATGCAGCGCCGCAGAGTGAAGCGTGGCTCTGGGTCTTGGATCAGCTTCAAACAAAGACATGTTTTAAAACAGGGAGAATGTGGCTGGACTTTCTACACCAACCCTATGTTTGCTGTGCTTTGTCCACAGCATCCCCTTGCTGGACTGCACAGATAGCTTGGGGAAGGAGTGGTGTCTCAATAATTTTTGTTTCAGGCAAAATCTGCCTACCTGTGGAGCTGCTCTGCTTGTCCACTAACTGTGAATCTGCTTAAACAGTGCACTGTAGTACTAAATGGAAGGCACRTGCCTTTGGAGGGCAGCTTTAATTCCTGCTGTGTTTTCAGGTTGTGTTCTCCTATGTACTTAGCATTACCTTCCTCTTACCCATCTAACCCTTACCCATACCTCTCAAAGCTGAGAATGGAGAAATTTGGCAACAGCTTCTGTGTGAGAGATATACAGCTCACTCGGCAGTCTACTGAGTTCATCTTAAAAGGCTGCCCACTGCCAGACTGCATTAGCTCTTGGAGATGTCTGAGAGGAAACTGATTCAAGGGCTGACTTATCTTACCTCTGTGACCTACAGTATCATTTCAAAAACTTGTGGTGTCAAAGCACTGTTAATCTTAAACTTCTGCCTTCACTCTGTGATCGGGAGCAGAAGGCTGAAGTTAAATTTTTAAGATTGTTTTGACTCAAGTGGAAAGTGAAGTTTGGAGCTGGTAGGAGAGCATAAAAAGACAGAAAGGCTCATTCATTTTCTCTGAACAAGCTGTCACGTAAAGAGCCTCTCGGCTCTACTAGGAAGAACTTTTTTTTCAGTCCCTAGTGAAGCCTGGGGTAGAATCATGCTTAGCCCTTCTGCATGTACAGAGATGGTATACAACTGTACACTGAAAATGTCACGCTGCAAACTTAGTTTCTTTTCCTCGTTCTCCACAGGTTTTGGATTACCTGTTTGCACATGGACAGCTTTGTGAGAAGGGTTTTGATCCGCTTCTTGTTGAAGCAGCTTTGGAAATGCATCAGTGTTCAGAAGAGAAGGTGAGGACATTATATGCTAAGCAACAGTGAAATTGTACCGTGAAGGGGAATTCCAGTAGCAGTTCCTCTAAAATGGCTGATGTAGTTTTGGCTTCACAGTAATACTGCCTTGTTTTCAGAGAACATCCTTGTGGTGATAAAGCGAATATGTGTTAAAGCACTAAACACATTCTGCATAACTTTTTTTATTGTTCTCAGTGGAATGCATTTGTATGGGGACAGGCTTTTTAAAGAGTCTGTCTATTCTGGCTGTCACGTTTTGAACYCCTACTCTGCTTCTGGACCAAGTGCTTGGTACAGAGACACTTGATTTCAGAAGCAGCAAATTACCTTCAAAATCCTGCCTGCCCCGCTTGACCCAGCCATGAATTTCCTCCCTGGTACAGACACCCTGACGTGCTGCCCAGCAAATTATATTAGGGCTTTGTCTGGAAAAAGCTGGAAAAAATGACTTCTGGGGGACTGGTTCGCTGTGTGACTGCTTGGCAGCACCAGAGGGGCAGGAGCGCGTAGCCAGGACAGAGGACAGTAGGACTGCTTCTTTTAGTGTATGTCAGCTTGTTGTGTGCTGAGCTATAATATTAAATCTGCAGAGGTGCAACCCAACTTCCCCTAGACACATGCATACCTGCCTACCTTTCTTGAACTTAGTGATGAGTGCAGATGGAGGAACAGCAGTGTGAAGATGGGGGAAGTGACTGAGAGTTTAGGAAGCACATCTACTAGTGGCTTAACCCAAAATTGAATGGAGCTAGTCTTCTGATTGTCCATTTCAAAATATTTTTCTCTTCTGGAGTGGGGTACAGCTACTGTAAATGACAGATGGTTCATAAGTCTGATTACTTGATTCATTTCTTGTCACTTGTTTGGGGTGTGGTGGGGGGATTGAGGCTCAAGAGGGATTCAGGTTTGGAGTTAGTAGATGGTATTATAGTATGTCCAATAGGATTTTTGCTAATTTCCTTGGTTTGCCCTAGATCTTAAGAGCCATTTGATAGAGAGGGTTATTGCACCGTTTGCAAATATGGCTTGTAATAATGGTCAGAGTAACATCCTTGCTGAAGATGAGGCCCAGTGCGCTGCTGAACACTGAGCTCTGGTGGCTTTTGTGCGAATGCACCTTTTCTAAACTGAGCTTGCTGAATAGGATGTATTTTTGGAGCTAGGAATTAGGGTTGCCCAGTGGCTGGAGAGTGGCACTGTGCTAAACCCCAGCTCCAAGTAAGACTGAGCCTTGGTCCTTTTCTCTCTTGCAAATAATTGTCTGTCTCTCTCTTTCAGACCACAGAACTTCTCCAACTAATGAGTCAGTTTAAAGAAATGGGCTTTGAACTAAAAGACATTAAGGAGGTCTTATTATTGCATAACAATGACCAACACAACGCTTTGGAAGATCTAATGGCCCGTGCAGGAGCCAGCTGAAAACACATTCCTGGGTTCTCGGCGTGCAATGGAGCAGGACCAGCCCCACCACCTTCACATCCAGTGTGACTTGCTCTCGACAGGAAGGAGCCCAGCTTTTCGCGTACACGGCAGAGTGACTGAGCAAGCCTGCCTGCGTGCATTACTACAGCATTTCTTTCAACTGAGAGCCAACTTCCTTTCTTAAATTAAAATTTTAAAGTGCCCTTTCCTAAGTTTCCTTTTTCCAGCTTGGCCACGGAGAGTTTAGACTGCCCAACCTCTACTGGAATTGTATATAGGCAGAGACAGGAGTGGTTTTTCCCCCCTACTGTTGCACTGGAGTTGGACAGAAGAATACTAAGTTGATTCTGAAACTAGGATGCTTTGGTTCTTTAAAGCTGCTTTCATGGTGTCTGCTTGTACTGAATTACTTGACTGTCACAGTCCAGATTAACTGGTTAAATTTGACCTTTAGTGCAATGGAGTTTTATTTTTTGGTTGGAAGTTAGTCTGTAACTTAGTAAAACACTGGTTCAGAAACTGTCGCTATGCATAAAAAGAGAAGCTGTTCCTCTTCCTGTGTGTTTTTTTTTTTTTTTTTTGACCCATGCATCCAACACTTCTGCCAGACGTGAGTATCCAGTGCTGAGTGGTGTGTAAGTTCTCTTGAAACAGGTAAGCTGTGAACTCAACCTGGATCTGCAACTTGTGTTGGTTCTTGAACCTGAAGGCAGAGAGCTGGGACTCAGTATTCTTAACCCCCAGGTTTGTAGGTTATTTAAGGAAATGCCCTGCTAGGAAATCAATTATCTTTTGTTTTAAATAATACTTAGTGTGAAGCAGGAGGTTTCTTTCAAGCACTTTTCTTTGAAACAAAATATACTCACTGCATTAGTTCCATTCTCCACACTGCTATAGAATTACCTAATAACATCTAGTACTAGAAATCAGGTTTTGGGTTGTTTTTGGTAGTACGAAGTGTATTATGTTGTACATTGTTCAAGTTCTAAATACATAAAATATCAGCAGTCTTGAGGAATCTTTAAAGTAGTTTGCTAAGTATTTTGATTCTGCAGAAGAACAACTAATAAAACCCTCAAATGTATTCCCAGTGTCATGGTTCACATCTCTCATGCTCTTTGGCTTCAGTAGATGACCTTGCTGAATCCTGCGAGCCCAGGTGCTGCCCGCTCCTGTGGGCCTGTATGTTCACTGTCAGCGCTGGGCAGACCTACCAGAGTCCTCTGGGCCAGTGGCTGCACTGGTGAAACATGCTTCTTTCTGTGGCCTGTTTCTGTTTTGCACTCGAACAAAACCAGACCTGGGTATTCACGCTCATGTTAGAGCATGGAGCTGGCACTGGACTTCGGGAGGGGAGGACAGCTCAGCTGGCTGCCTCAGCTTAGGTTTTTCAGTAGGAGTTTCAGCAGCAACTTTCTAGTCAGTGGGCAGCTCCTGTGGGTTTGCTTAAAGCAGTTGCTCAGCTTTCCTTCCTAGGTGAGAGATGTGACAGCTTGAAACCAAGGAAATGGGGTTCCTGATTAGTCAGAAAAGCTGCAAAACAACTTGCACTGCTCCAGTGTCACTACTGTGAACATTTGTGTCACTTGTTTCTTGATTCTCAGAGCTGATATCCAAGCAAAAGTCCCTGTCTAGTACTAGACATTCCTGCAGAATAAGCAAGAAATCTTTCCAGTGGAAAAGTAACTATTTAGATCAAACCTCTCAATAAAATCATCTATTTGGTTGTGTTAATGCTGAAGTTTTTCACGGTTGCCCTCATAGGGGATCACTGTGAAATACAGTAGAATAACCACATTGTGTAAAGAGATTGTTGCAGACGTGAGAGCAGAGGTGTTAATCTAATCTCTGTGCAGTAGTGAAAGACTGGGAAGTGGTACCTATAAATCCAGCCTCCTTCCACCAAAGAGACCTACTACCGTTGTGTCTTCTGTGGCAACGCCGCTCTTGATTGCGCAGTGAGGTTTCTGCATGTTGTGTTACTGGGTGGCTGCAAGGCGGCAGTGCTTTCAGGACAGCTGCTCTTACAGAACGAACACACAAGYCGGTTGTGTGACCATCGAGTGAGGGGGTTAACTACGTGATTTAGGGGAGGGGTAATGAAATGTGGAACAAATGACAAAATGTGCTGAAACTTGAATGTTGTTTTTGGGTAGCATGTGTCTGTTTAGTTACACTGATCCTCTTGTTATCTGCTGTCACGTTCCAAACCAAGCTTGTTCTGGGAGTGGAGAGGTTCTGCTGCCCTGCRGTGCCCGAAGGCTGGTGCTCTCCCCTGCTGCTGGTTGGAGAGAAGATGCTTGTGTTCCCTGTCATACTTGACACCTGCTTTTCCTTAATCAGCAGCTCTATTTATGTACCTGGAAAACGGCACTCAGCAGTGTTTCAACGTTGTCAGAGGCCATTCTGCCTTGTGTGCAGGCTGCAGCCAAATCAGTACTGGTATCTGGACTTGGGATGTCACGGGGGAAAGGCTCGTGAGGAGCAGTGTAGAGGCAAAGCCAAAAACCCATCTACAGTTTGCTTTGTTTACAGTGGGCAGGGCCAGAGGCTCACTGCTGCCTTCTGATGGTTTTTCACAGCAGCAGCCCTGAGGAGGAGGCTGATACCAAAGGGCTGTCAGTCGCTGACACGGGGCTAAGGGCTGCCACGCTGGCCGCAAAAGCCTGGTGTGATGCGAGATGCCCCTCTGGTTGTTGGCTTGGTTTGAGGGATCCTAGTTTGGGAGGCAGCGGGAGCTCCCTGGCTGCCGGCCACACTTGAGCCCTAGGGTGCCCTGAGGCTTCACTGGGTTGGGTTGCCCAATGGCTCTGGGATACCTCATCAGCGAAGCTGCTCGGCTCCGCTTAGCTCCTGATCCCAGGGTGTGTGTCAGCAGGTTATTTTGTGTGTTAAGTGTGTGTGGGTTGGGTTTCTTTGGTTTATTTTTTGGGGTTTTTTTGGTTTTCTTCCCTCCGCCCCAGCTTTGCTGCAGCTTTTCCGTGTGACGTGTGGCTGGGCAGCTCTGCCTGCCCTCTGCTCGCGGTCGTTCAGCGCAGTGTGGTGCGAGGGTCACCTCGCTGCTGCCTTAAGCTGCCGCCTGTTTAATTCAGTGCTGTACGGCTGACTGTTGGCTAGAGGACGGTGCCTGAAACATGAGCTGCACGAACAGGCCGGGTGGGAAGGGGGAGTCTCGTATGTATTTCCAACCCAAGCTAATCTTTTACAGTTGGATGCTTTTAGTTTTGATCACGTTTAATTTAAAACAAACTCTACCAGAGTTCTGTAGTAAATTGGATTTTATTTTAAATAATGTAAAGTATTCAAATAAAATATCAAGCACCTGCCATGAGCATTAATAGTCTTTGTTACAATCCAATACAAAAGTAAATTCATTAGTTCTTAATTTACTTGATTGTACGTGGCCAGGCTCTATTAATCTCTTAAACTTCTATAACAGTTTTGCATACATTCCTCAATGAAAACAACTCCTATCAGATGTCAGTGCAATATCAAACAGCTGTAAAGGGCTGCCATTTCTGAAACACTCATTTAGCACACTCTCACACAAGAGTTAAAGCAGCATCTAGGTAATAACCTTAAGTGGAGAGAAGAATATACTCTCATTTTGGTAGCTTCTGGTACATACTATGAGCCCAGTTTTGCTATTTCATGGGCAGGTAGTACTTCAAGCATGTCAATAGTCCTTTTATTGCTAAGGATGAGGTGCTTTTATTTATTTTATTTTTTTCTTTTGTCAGTGGACTGAGTCTTGTATTCAGCAGGGGAAAGAATAATATTCTGAGAATAGCCTGGAAATGAAATGTTACTTAACAAGGTGCACTTCTGAAGATGACTCTAGTTTAAGAGCTCATCAGATCTTGGAAACTGGCTTTTTTTTTTTAATTGCTGGATGTTTCCCAGTGTTCCTGACCATTCCAGGGAACAGCTGCTTTGGAAACTTGCACTGGGAACAGGCTTGCTTACCTTTTTCACTGTAGACCAGACAGAAACCACTCACAGGTGACTCAGTTTGGTAGCTGACTTGACTCCCATTTCCTTTGCACATGGAAATTTTTGGTCACTGTATTGCTGCACTTATCTCAGAAAATACCAAGATAATAACATGGCACTGCCACAGTGTGGTTCGTTCTTGCATGTTGCTTTAGAAATGGCCATCTTGGGAAAGAGACTGAAAATCCCTGTGAATGTACTTTGCTGAGCTGCTCTTTAAAAACAGTCCCCTACTGCGTGAAAGTACAAATCAATCACATCTTTCAAAGCTATACCCATGTCCCAAATGTCAAAGTACACAGAAGAAGGTAAGTACTGCCCTTTTTCCTCTCTTTCCCCCAGCTACCACTGCATTACTGGCTGGACCTCTCCTTTTCCTGTGACCTTTGCGCATATCCTTCTGTCCCACCTTCTCAGCTCCAGACTAGCTTGCAAAAGTGCTCAGCAGCTCCCTAACAAACAGCCTTGTTTTCTGTACCATCACTGGGGAAAATGCTGTGGAAATTACTGAAAATGCTTCCATCTCTTTGCTTTCGGAAGATGCAAGCACTACCCACTGCTTGCGCAGTTCACCTCACCTTTTACATGGGGGAAAGCTGTCCTTGTCTCTAAGACTGGGGGGAAGTGGGGGCTGCATTTCTAAGAGTTACTTATTTTAAAGGGGAACTCAGTTTATAGCTGCTCTTGTCTCCCCGGTGTGTTAACAACACACCGGTATCCCATGGGCTAGCAGCAGGCAGGTGCATGTGGTTGCTGTATAGTTCTCTGTTAGCAGCTGTCGAGCACAGCTACTCCGTGGTGCGTGAAGGTGCTGTGTGTGCGCTGAGGCTGCTGAAGAGGTGCTGCCTTTCTTGCTCCTGAAAGCCTCGTTTCTCAGAGTAAAGGCAGCTTCTTAAAAGCAGGCTGGGAGGCCTGGTTTCGAGTGTGACTTTCTGCTGGCCTGTAACCTGGACTCGGGCACTATCTTGAGGGCCATAAACTCAGACTCTGAAATGGCTCTGCTCTCTGCTTCGCAGGGTAATCCACTGTCAGTTGGGAGATGGAGACTAACCAGTACTTTTTAATAAAATAAATAACTTTTTTCAGTTACTATGGTTTGTCCTACCCTTGTGCTTCTGTTCCCCAGGGCTTAAGCTSTGTGACGTTCCTGGGAGTGTTTGCACTGAATATGCAGCACAAATAACTGAATRTGATCACTGCACTGTTCCTCTTCCAGACTTGTGCTCCTCTGGGTAGCCGTAGTAGCAGACAGCAAAATTCATAGCTGCTTAGCATGCTTAGATTGAGCTACTGTAGGCATTATTGAGGAGACATGGAACTGGCTGTGTGCTGTGACAGCCCTGACTTTGGACTGGGATAGCTTGCATAGCATGTTGCCGTAGTTATGCATATTTTAAGCTCACTTGTGGCTTCAGCAGGCGGATTTGTTTTGAGGCTCAGATGTACTGCACAGAAGCAGGGATTTTGCAGGGCTACAGTTGATAGTGCTGTAGTTCTTGGTTCAAGTATCAGGTTTACTTAACAGCAAGGTTAGCAGCTTCTGAAATCCAACTGCCTCTAAGCGGACTCTCTCTTTTGATGTGAAAAATGAATTCTGCAGTGCAATGAAGTCACCCTGGACGAAGCACCCTACAGCAGAGCTGTACGGCAGAGGTCAGATATCCTTCGTAGCAGGGTAAACTTTGGGCCTCTCACTCTTGGCCTGGGTATGAAACCCATGTGTTTGTTAACATGCCAGATGACCCTTTGGTGCAAAGTCCCTTGTATATAAGCCTTCTGCTAAACCACCCATTACGCGTGACTTACTTAAGCCGTCTTTTTCAGATGGTCTGGAGTTAGTCCCAAGCAAAGAACAAGTGCAGCAATAGCCTTCCGCCCTCTGAAAGCATCAGCACCTCTTGTCCTACCTTGATTTTCATATATTTTGGTCTAGTTATTTAGTGTATTTAAACAGTGGCTCCCCTCTGCTTCCTCATTTGTTTGCCAACATACTTTTCTGGATAGCTTTTGAGTATTTCTGTTCAGAGCTGTGTCTAGTTTCAAAGTGGTTCCCCCCCCCTCCAATTTTCTTGGCAGCACAAAAGTGCCTTTAGTATGTGAGAAGCTGCTGTGACTACTGTAGACTGGACTGCCTGGTGAGATATTTAAAGGCTGCTGAACTGTTAAGAATGTGGCTTACTCATTTTAAGGAAGTACAAAGCTTGTGGTGACAAACATTCCTCTCCCTTACTCAAAATTCTCTCCATCCTTTTCTAAAATATATACTAATTGCAAATATCAAACCAAAAGCTATCCCCTACCCACCCACGCTTTGCAGCACCAAATGTGGTGGAACACTAGCTGGCTCTTTCCATAACTGTCTTTGCGCATAGGGCATGTGTAAGCAAAGAAGAGCTAAACTGGTGGTGGTGTTTGCAAGACTCTGTCAGTGCCAGGAGAAGCTAAATAGAGCTTAAGCTGGGCTCGCATGGTCTGGATACACTTTGACTTCAGTACCAAGATTTCATCCAGCTTGGTCACGAAGTTCTGAAAATCCTGGGGAGAAAAACAAAAGGAAAGCTTGGGGAACAACAGCGGTAGCAAGTTGGAGACAATCAGCATATTTTATGTACTGCTGCAGTACATAAAAGAATGTTTTCTATTCTACGGTGTAACAGACTTAGTATTTCCTTATGAGAGTCCTGACTCTCAAAGAGTCAATTGCCCCTAATGCCCCTGACTCTCAAAGTTCAATGCCCCTAATTACTGAGGTTAATTTACTCCYGTAGTTTTTTTCCTTTAGCTGTCTAATACGCTGGCTTAAAAAAAGGAATTAAAAAGGAATAAGATTCCTGCTGTCACCCTTCTGCACAGGTTGTCCTGTAGAGGGTTTGATACAGATACTAGTCATCTGAGGTGCAGTTTTACAATGTACTGGATCTGCTCTTTCCCGTGTTCCTGACACCTCTCTTGTGTTGGAGCTAACAATCATGAAGATCAGTGGTAATCAGACAGAAAAAAAAAAATACTATTTGTGGGAGAGGGGAAGGACTGTTTTACATGAGGTCACAGAGCCAGTCTAGCTCCTGCATAGCTGCAGGTCTGCTAGATCAGACGTGATAAACAGCAGCAACGTAGAGCCTAGGGAGAGGCCGCTACTTTCCATAGCATTCTGCCACAAAATTAGACAAAGTATGATCTGAAACTGTACCTAAAACTGGAGGCAGTTATTTTTAAGCAAGGCTTGTGTTAATAAAGGAGCATTCAGACTTGCCCCTGCCAGATGACAAGAGAGTTTGGTGCCTTTGGTCACAGGTCAGTGTCTGAGAACTGGGGAAGTGTCACTGTCCTCAGGGCTAGGGACTTCGACTGCTTCTGCGTGAAAAACAATCATGCAGGACTCGGGCACAATATTGTCCTGCAGACATCAGCACTGTAATGAAGACCAACCCAGCTGCCCTGGCTTATTTTTCTTAAGCAATTTAAATACTGCTTGGTTCAGTATGTGCTTATGTGGCAGGAGTTTCTCTGTGGCCCAGGTTTCATGGCTGGAGAAGTGGCAGCCATCTGAAAGCGAATGGAGGACAAACTGACCTGGGAAGTCCAAGCTAGTTTCATTGCCCAAGGAAAGGTCCTGCTGCAAAATAACACTACCAGGCAAAAGCTATTTGCACATTGCTGGGAGGCCTGGCAAGAGCATCACATTCCTGCTAGCCTGAAAATGATTGCTACTTGGGGCAAATAAATGGATTTGCGGGGGGAGGAAGGGCCATCTCTATTGAGCAACAGAATTGAGAACAACCACCTTGAGTAATTAAAAAAAAAAAAAAAAAAAAAGACCGCTTTGTATCATCTTGATCTCTGCCACAAAACTAATACAGCCGATGCCTGTTGTGCCCCCTCCTGCGCTGCTATATGTTATCTGGTACTACATCACGTGCACAGTGCTGTCAGCTGGAAATCACAGCGGACTGGCCACATGGTGGCTGCCATTCCAAATTCCCCGAGGCAAAGGTCCCTGCAGCTGCACTTCAAGCTTGAAGCTGTGATAGGAATAAAAATGGCTTCGATAATATAATGCAGCAGTGGAACTTGGTTTTACTGATAGGGTGAGGAAACAAGGAAGGCAGGAGGCTGTCACTGGGAAATGTTAATGGTCTGGATGGGAGATGAGGCTTGTCACACAACTGTGACACACGCCTATCAGGAGGCAGGCGAAATCACAGTGTGATCTGAAGAGAAACCAGAGCACCTGAACTGCCTGACTAGCAGCGGGGCCATGCGAGTGCCAGTCTTTACAGCCAAGCCTTTACTGTCGTAATCCAAGACAAGGACAAGCCAAGAAACCCTCGAGTGACAGAAGAAGTTAAGAGCCTCTGAGGGAGCCAGTAATCATGGTGGTTAGAGCAGAGGAGTGAGCRGGGCCATGCTGATCAGGGGTTGGCACATCTGCAGTGTGATAAGCAAGGGACCCCCAGAAGGAGGTGGCAATGTGGCACTTCATCACCAACCGTGACATCCCAGTGTCATGCTTTATGGGAGGGCTGCTTTCTGTAGCAGTGACTTACTGGGTCCAGCCTGTAAGGGGAAAAAACTTCACATGGAAAGAAGCCCTGTTTGGTACAGTCTGGTACCCATGTTGCAAGATAAGAGAAAGGTGTCTTAGTGGAGACAAGCGGTTCAGGGTTGGCCCATCAGCCTCATTCTCCCCCAAGGACCTGGCAGAATGGAGACTGGCAAAGACAGGACAGGTACTGAAGATGAGCAGCCTCCTAGGACTCAGGGAGGCAGCAGAGAATAAGAGGAGGAACACGAGGGATGTCACTGATTCAGATTAAAGATTAATTTATGCAGGTTCAACAGGCACTGAAATCATCATCTGAAATACTTACCGTTGCTGACATCTGATTCATCAAGCACTCTTCCTTAAAGCACAAGGATGCCATTTCATCCAGCTGCTGCCGATGGGCTCTGATCATAGCCTGTCTGATTAACACAAAGTATACCCTTGGTTACACAGCCTGCTGCTCTGCCTGTAATTACTGTTAAGCTCTGATAAGCTTTTAAAAAGGAGGAATATCCCTGAAGAAGTCTTGCTGCTGGTGCTCCCTGGCACTCAGGCACACACAGGCACACACACACAGAGTGGTTCTTGATGTATGGTGGACTATACTTGTTTGGGCTACAGGTAAAGAGCCTGATGCCTGAGGATTGCTCTGAGAAGAGTGATCGCAGCCTCCCGTTAGCAGAGGCAGCCCAGGAGCACATACTGCTTTTTACCATAGGGAAACCTAGAAGGAAAAAAAAAAAACCCTGCCTGATTAGACCATGAGGTTGAAACCATCTGGGCAACTCTAGCTGTTTTTCTTTCCATAGGGAAGCAACAGCTATCACTTGCTTCTTGATGGGTGGTTTTGATATATTTTAGGTACTTTCCATCTTACAGGAAGCCAATTAGTTTCTGAGAATTTCAGCTTGTGTTATACTATTCATTCCTCTAATGTTATCCAAGGAAACTTTAATGGAATAATTGGCTTCCTGTGAGATTTTAAAATGTCACTAAATAACAGTCAATCATATATTTACATAAGATAATGACTATCAATTATCCTTAATTTTATTAAATAATTATTTCATAGATTAATTGACTTCCTAACAGTTTCAAAGTACATAAAAGCATGATATACAAATAAAGGCAGAGGTACCACATTTGTGTCTAGAATTTCTAGGTTCTATGACAAACTACAGCGATAAGTAAGACTTACTGTGCCTTTTCCAGGGCTTCCCTCTGCTGCTTTTCCATCTCTGATGTAGCACTTGGGGAGATGATGGGGGAGATGATGTTGGACAGGCCTGAGGGGCTGTTTGCATTTGCTGATGGCTTAATCTCTTTGGTAGCAGATTCTGACTCTGCAGCAAAAGTCTCTTTTGTAAAAATATTCTGCATCAATTTGTTCTTAAGCAACCCAATTTCCTCACTCCTGAACGATGACTTGGCTGTGTCTTCAGGATGACCGAAGTCCTGGTTCCTCAGTCCTGACTCGGGCTGCAGTAGCAGGCTGCTTTCTTGAGAGGGGGACTGGACTGTATAATCCATATTTCCCACACTGGGAAAGCATGGCGTACCTSCAAAATAACCCTTTTCAGGAATATCAGCATGTATTTCCTGAGCCATGGGCTCAACACTGTGTCCTTGATTTGAATTAGATTTTCCTGAATTACCAGTAATATCTTTAGCATCAGCATTGCACTGTCTCCTGTCTGAGTATCCTTCACACACTGAGTTACTGAGAAGCAAGCCACCCTCTCTCTCTCCTGTGGAGTCCCTGGATTCAGCTGCGGATGTTTCTGTCAGGGCTTCACTTCCAACAAACGAACTGTGACTGGCTCCTTGATTGAATGAACCTGAGCCCAGAAGGCAGCAGCATGGCTTCACATCACCACCTGCGGGTGAAAACCACTTGTCTCCTCTCTGTGGAAAACGCTGCAAGATGCAGTTTCTTCCACCACGACGCATTTGCTCCCCTAGCTCCAACATGCTGTCTGTCAGAGCTCTGTTTCTAGTGCACTGCCAGGCCTCTTCCTCAAGTCTCTTCTGGGACACATGTACGTTCCTGTCCAACATCTGTTTCACATGGGGAGACTTCTCTTGGTTGGAAGACACAGGCTCAGGTTCAGCTGCTTCCTCATAGTCAAGAAGGGRTACTGTGAGAGGGGCCACCAACTCAGAAGTTAACTCTGAGGAATTACTGGAAGCTCCACAATGGCCAACTCCATTTTTTCGAGTTTTCCATTTTAGGTCTCCTGCAAGGGCAGCCTGTCTATCCAAGGTGGATTCTTCCTTCTGCTTATGTAGGAGGTTGACCTCTTTGTGCTCTGGAGTCCCTGATTTCAGTATGGGAGAAACACATGGGTTTGGAGCCTCCTTTTCTGGAGTCAAGGCAGTTTCACTGGAATAAATGAGACATTTGTGTTTGGGTTTGTACTGTTTGTGATCAGCTGGGAAATCTTTGCCATTTTTCCAGTTACAAGCAAGATCTTCTTGCAGGCAGTAAGGTTTTTCTGCAGTATTGCTCGGAGGGGACTCAATAGTTAAGTCGTAGCTCCAGTCTGATGGAGTTTTGTGTCCACCTGCATTTTTAATGGATTCCTCTGTCTTTGGGCAGCTCCCACTACAATCCCAGCTGTCATCTAGTTCATGTTCTTGCACAGGAATTGAGTATTTAAACAATAAATCCTGTCTCTTTTGGTCTTTCTGCTCTTCCTCAGTTCCTTGTTCTCTTTGATGAAGGAAAAATGAATGTTGGCTACATTCATTGGGGCTTCTTCTTTTCACACTCTTTTGACTGCAGACAGGTGAGAAAGAATCTTCACTAAAATCACTGTCATCCAGATCTTCCAGCTGCATCCCCTCTTTGCTCTGTGCTTCAGTGGCAGTAAGGCTTGGCTCCTGCTGCACTTGAATCTCCTGGGGCTTGTAGTGAGTTAAAAACCTCTCAAGAGGTTGGTAGTTCAATTTCTGCTGTAGAATAGGTGGCTGCTGAAACTGCTGGTGATAAAGGCGTAAATGCTCCTCCCTTTCCTTCTGAAACGGAGAGAGGATTGCCCAGGTTTCAGCACACTGTTTAGCAAAGGCATTTCCCCACTCCTGATTGCCATCAGAAGGCTGATTTCCACCTCCAAAGGAAAAATCATCTCTAGAAACAAGCTGTTTCTGCACAGGTTGCACTGTCTGGACTTTCAGAGATTGGCCAGGTGGTTTATCTTGCACATACTTGTCTCTTTGGCCACTCTCTTTTGTCTCTGCCATGGCAGCATTTTTGATGATAAAATCCTTTGCAGTGTGGTTCTTTTCAGAGCGGGGAGACAGATCATCAGTCTTCTTCTTCAGGGGCTGCCCTATCCGCAGGACTCCCTTAACAGGGCTGGTGTGGTGGAACCACGGTGAGCTGGGATTTCCTCTGCAGGCATGTCCTTTGTTGACTCCCCTGGGGGTTGAGGTAAAAGGGACACTGGGTGGCTGGAGCGCTGAAGGACATGCTTTCGTTTTTGTAGAACTTGAAGGATGCTGGAGGCCTAGCTTCACTTTCTTTGGAGAGCTCTTTTCCCCAGGTGGCAAAGAGGGAGAGTTTTGGATACGTTTTGGAGACATGTTTCCAGCTATCCGACGTCTGTTTGTGAAGGGGGTAGAACATTTAATCCCTTTTTTCAACTCTTTGACCCTGTAAACGAGGCTGCCTTTAGATGTCATGCTCTCAGATAAATAATGATGCCTTCAGAACAAACTAATACTTTGGCATATTAAGGCTAAATTGCTTAACTGAATGTCATGATTTATGTTTAAACTACCAGTGACCCAGGCAGGCATCAAAAACGCCTGTACCAGAATGCCTGAACTTCTGGAAAGGTCTATATAGCATGTTAAAGTGCTTCCTTGAACAATGTCTAACAGGCCAAATGAGGGAAAATGGCCTCTATTCAATTTCAGTGGAAGAGGTTGCATTTCCACACTTTATAATGCACAGTACCAACTCAAAACAAGTTGGTACTCTCACCAGCACAACACATAGTCCCACAGGACACGTGCTAGGGTTTTTGGAGTAGTTGCAGTACAGCTAATTAGCTCAGGGGATGCGTGTTCAGGCTACGTTACTCCTGGATCAGACTCATCTATGCAACTGTGAAGAGCTGCTCTAACTGGTGTCACCCTATTCTCTCAGTTGTTTTTTATTCCTCTGTCCCCTTATACATCTCCTGTCCTCTTAACCCCAGCACCGCACAGCTTGCAACCCATCTCTTCCTGTGCAGAAGGGAGGGTGAAGGGCTTTAGCACACACTAGGCAGAACTACAATAGAAAACTAAAACAAAACTTTGAGTACCGAGCTTAGCAATCCTGCAGTTACAGAGAGCACAGTGATATCTTCATCACTAAAAGCTGTCATCAGAAAGGAGTTACAAGACCTGGAGAATTTTATGACCCAATATGAGAGTGGAACAGGTAAGGATTTCATCTGCATTAGGAAAATTGCATTTCTTGCTTAACTCATCATTTCCAGTGCAATCAAAATAAAACGTAATCACAAACACATTATACATTACTTTTTTCTTGCTGTTTTTCACCTTAGCAAGTTTGAACTACTCCACCCACCTGTCAGCATATCGCAAAGTGTTCAGGGTATGCTCTGTAGCTATGTGGCTAGGTGATACATTGGCTATCATACATGTCTTGGAATTGCCAATGAAAGAATCCTTTAGGACCTAGGAGTGGAAGGAAAAAAAAAAGTTTAAGATTCTTAGTAATTCATATATTTATTTTCAAACAATAAGGGATAAAAATTTAGAACCCATAGGATACAGACTTGCAGTTTAAAAAAATTACTTGAGTGGGTTACTATGTATTAGAGTCCCCTGTACACACCATTTTGCACAAAATACGTGGTAAAGTGATTTAGTTCTGCTTAGAACTTATAAAAAGTTAACTAAGTTATCTTGCGCTTCCCATGAGTTAACAGCGTGTGCAGAGGCATTTTAACATGATTCAAGTGACGCACAGTAACTGTCTCTTTTTATGTAGTCCACACGCCTCAATTTGTCGTGTAATTCTTCGTTTACAATTTAAAACGAATACAAGCGTTCGCCAGTGCTCCGAACAAACCCTTGCACCAGGTGCCACAACGGTGCCCATATGTTTTGAGGAATAAAGCATATGTTACAACTAGAGTGAAGAAACGTTGATCAAAACTCCCGTGACTGTTACTGAACAGAAGATGCAAGATTGATGGTAGAGTGGGTGGAGATGGATGATAACTCTTTTGAGTCTGGTTATGTAGATGTACACAACATGGGACTAAGAGGACTCAATCATGGAGTTTGGGAGTTAGTGCACTTTTGGGAAAGCTGTGGTCCTCCGGATTGATTATATTTTGGAAAAGTTATTCATTTCTGTGTTTTTTCAAAGGTTTAATAACAGTTATTGAATCATTTTTTTTTCATTTTGCCCTCCTCAGGGAAATATCTATTCCTGCCTTCTTGCTGGTTTTACCTGAGTTAATTTGCTTTGCCGGAAAGGTGTATGAGCGTGTTCCTGATCCAGCGCCCGAATGCATTCCTTTAGCTACCAAAACAAGAGGGGGAAAAACACATCAACCACAAGCTGGAGAGGAACTGAATTTCACCATACCTAACCTACAAATTCGCTATTTCCCTTATGTGCCTTTGGCTCCTACCATGTGACGTCCCTTGCAGGAGGCGTCTACATCACAGCCACAGCAGTGAAAGACTAACTTTAGCTAGTTCAGGTATCAACAGCAGTTTAGCAGCACTCACAAAGAGCAAAGGTACAGCACAAAGCATAGCTAGCCCAGCCTGTCGGCTTTATGGGCTATATAAAACATGTCCAAGAAGATGGATAAAAAAATACACGTTCAGCAAACACAGAGCTTCATGCTACTGTGGACTGACTGCTGCCTGCACCACAGCTAACTAATCTAAAGCCAGATCAGGTGAGTCTATGCTAGGCTATGTTAAAGCTTGCCAGGCATGTGTATCCTTAGGATGTTACAGGTGTATGAATCCAGAACAGAGCTTTTTGAGCTCCTTTTCTAAAAGATTTCCTCTAGAATAAGTTCTTCCCCTTCAGAAAAAACCCACTTTGGACAGCAGCAGTGCAAATTCCTTATCCCATTCTGGCAGTATTTTCATCTTTAGCCAAAAGTGGCACAAGCAAATACGGGCATATTCCTCGCCATACCAACTCTAGTCTGTAGCCTAGATATCCCATCTACATACCCTCTAAGTGTGGATACACTGGGCTGTGTTAGGAGAAGGCTGATCTCAAGCCATTTCCTCTCTGCACCAGCACAGTGCCCCAAACCTAACCCGAGGGGAGAGCTTTGGCTAGCAGCCAAATAATTAGACATAAGGGGAGCTGGGTTCAAGCCCAGATTCAAGCCTGTGCTCAGAAGGCAGCATAGACGCAGCCTGTCTGTCTAAACAAATATTTCACTATGCTTTTCGGCTGGCTAATAAGAACTATACACAAAATACTGTGAGTGAAGCAACAGACTATGCAGGGAGTGGAGATATAGCCACAGAACTCCCATCAAAACTAACAGAGCACGAGTGGCTGGCTACAACCATGCCTTCCACAAAACACGTCATATCTCTCCTTCCTAATAACCATCACCAGAGATAGCTCGTAGTCTTGAAGAAACATTTCTAGATTTATTACTAGAAAAAAAATGACATTTTCAAACTTAAATACGTGTCCTTTTGGTCATGTTTTCACTGGAACAAGCACAATAGCATCACAGTCCATATCAAGCTCGGATGCTCTCCAAAACTGGCAGAAGCGTGTACAGCCATGAGGCAAATCATTATAAAAGCAAATATCGAGGGAAAAATAAGCAGATTACAGTATTGTCATGGTGACATTAGCATGAAGCAGCCTTTCTACACTTAAAGGAACAACACCCACTTAAAATGACACATATTTCTCACTTTTACTGCATATTGTATAAAGCACACCTCTAACAACAAGTAAGTACAAGATCATCAAAGTATTTTCATGTTTGATATTGCTTCTCATAACTGCAGTATCTGAATATCCTCTACTTGAAATCAAGATGCATATTAAAACCAGCAGTAAACTTCAAACTTCACATATTTAAAGGCCAGAAGAGAACATTATGATCATAAATGAATAGAGCCAAGTCTTTACAGACTGCAGGTCATGTAGACTTACTCAAAGATGGCTTTTAACTAGTTAATTCTGTTGCTGTTGGCAGCTTGCCAGGTATTTAGTCAGCTTCACACAACAGCAATAATATGCATAGTCTCATTTAAAAGTTCCTTTTAAAACAGTTTTACAAAACTATGTTAAGCCTCAGTCCTCAGGAATCACCTCTGTATTTCAAACAGATAAATTGGGACACACTGTAATTGTGAGGGTCACACAGAAAAGCAACAGACTCAAATTCAGATCCTGACTCCCTTGCCACTCAGTTATTCACCAGCAAGTACTCAAGAAAGTGAGAAGCTCGCAAATACATTTGCTTTCCATGCTATCTCCCAGTATGGATGCTATTATTCCATAATCAGAAAGGCTCCGTGCAAAAGAACATTTTCCATTTTCAAAGCAGAACAAGCCAAGCCCTATTTACCGCATGCTAAGAGCGTAAATGAATGATGGTTGCGTGCAGTAGCTTCTGCAGTTGATTTGCACTCTCTGATTGCATATCACCTTCCTCCTTTATGGAAGTCCTCGCTTCATCCATGAGCTGTGTTCGTTTGAATTAAAAGGCATGTAAAGCCTGCCGCACAATTTCTACTAGTGGCATTTCTGCTTTATCTTAGATGGCATTTCTCTGCTCCTTGTCCCTCTTTACATTACTGTAAACACTTGCAGAAGACAGTTTACATCAAGAGTGCATCTGCTGCTGTTCCTTTCTACCCACGTGTGAACTCCTATATGCTATGCTCTTGAGTATTTAAGTCCTTTCTTCCTGATTTGTTAAAGAAGTCTGAGTTCAGTGGTGAAAATAAGCAGCAGGAACAGATGTGCTTTTAGGAAACAAATACTTACAGAGAATATTAGCTTGAAATTGCTGTAAGAGGGACATAAAATTTCTATATAAAATATGAGACACCTAGAATAGTATACCTAATATTTTCTATACTATGTTTACCTGGCTGGCTCTAAGAATGCATCAGAAAGACTTGATTTTCATCCCATAAAACCTTTTCCCTCTTAAATTGTCTTTCAGGCATCAAAGTTAAACTGGGAACACTTAGTACTTCAGGGTTTTTTTTTGTTTTTTTTTCCCTCCATGGGATCCATACACACTATTCTGTGGTTTCTTTTCAACTTAAAACCCACACTAAAAATTAATTACAAAACCTTCCCTGGACATGCTAGTAGCTTACTGCTAAAAGGCTTTGGTTTATTTCTGCTCCTTCCATTTTTGTTTGTCGATCTGAGTCTCTGGCATCAGCTGCCCTTTCACTGCCAGCCAAGTCAATGAATGATATCCTAGAAAAAACAAATTTGCATTTATCTTAGTATCTTAGGTGACATTAGGGGCTTTTTTCTTTCTTTCTTTTTTTTTTTTTTTAAAGAACAGAATAGCAACACATGACATCAGAAGACTGGTTAGAAATAACTACCATTGAACAAGGAGAAATACTCACTGGAAATATCTGAGGCATCAAAATAAGTATAGAAGCAGCTACAGGAACAGTGTCAGAGCGTTCTGGCACTAACACAGTCATAATAGACAGTCTAATTGCATGCAATAAGAGTGCTCCACAGTTTTAATGGTAAAGCTATTTAAAGTGTAAAGCCTACATCTCTCCAGATAATCATTGTGCTTGTAGCTTCCTAAGAACACAGTTAAAGAAATTGTAAACTTTTTGAGTCTCCTTCCAGGTAAAACGGACGTCTGCCTAGGTCAAATGGGAATTCAGGGCAATATGTACAGAAATTTCCAGTATAGTAAGTAATACATTGAGCTTTCACTGCTGCTGTTCCCTTCCTTCCTCAAATCTCTACTAGACCTTCTCATGTCCCCTAGTTCTGGATGCCAGGTACTCTACTGACTGTAGTACTACGTCGTCTCCTTTGCCCTTCCTCGTATTCTAGAACAGCTCTGGCTTCTCTTATGGGCATACCTGGGGATCCTTTCCCCACTCCAGTTCCAGTTCTCTTTCAATAACAAAAAACAGCACACATGCCACACCTACATAACCACACACACTTCTACTTCCAAGCCTGCCTGCTCTGCCTTTACCTTGCTCCTTTCCACTATTTGCTGCTCTAACATTTCGCCTTGTATTTATAATAAGATCCTGGGGAGCAAGATTACATCTTATTTTTGGGGAGGGTGAGTCAGCATGTTTTTGGACACTCAGCAGTAATGTAAACACCTAGACATCTTTAATCAGACTGTTTCTTGGGGTTGTTTAGTCTGGAGAAAAGATGACTCAGAAAAGACACAATTACAGTCTTTAAATATGTAAAATGGCTGCCACAAGAGGAAGTAAATTGCTTTTTTTTGTCTGCTGCAGATAGCATCAGTCTCACATGCTCAAGCTATCAGAGAGGTTTAGGTGAGTTACTAGGTTTCCTCTGACAAAAGGGAGACTTCTTGAATGGAAACACCTCCCCCTGGGCTAGTCACCCCAGGCTTCCTTTACAGACAATTAGGAGAGAAAGGTGCTTTTAGAGGCAACTGCATCTGATCTGTTTTAGACGACTACACAGAATGGGATGAATCAGGTCCCAGAAATGGCTCTTTCTTTTCACTGACTTCAAAAGTGATGAGCTCACATGTAGAAGTGACCACTGCAGATATCTACCTTTGGCCAGATTATTGCCAGACAGGAAAAGCTTTCTAACACTGAAGATGAAGGGATGGAATTGATTGTCTCAAGATGGCAGTAAAACTCCTTCACTGGAAATCTTTAAGAACAAGTTTGACAAACATTTGCCGGAAACGTCTTAAGCACTCTTCCCTGGAGCAGAAAAAGAGTTATGAAACTTCTCAAAGCCCCTTTGAACCCTGTCTTCTGGTTTAATTTAGTTACCCACAAACTCAATATCTCTTCTCAGTTTGCCTCCTGGATGTCCCTGAGATCGACTTCCTCATCAAATGGTGGTGGTGCAGATCAGCAAGTGAACAACATTGCATATCTGCCAGATTGTGCAGTTCTGTTTCTAATCTTACCTTCCAAATGTCCTGTTGGCTGTGTCTTTAATTTGGATCTGGATGATAGCATGAGATCGAGAGGAATCCGAGTTGACTCCAGTAGCTCCTGTGCTACGTTCCTTCCCCCCCTTCAAAATCACCTGGAAAACAAGGGGAACAAAATCTAAGTAAATTGTACATAAAAACACAATCTCTCAAGAAAAGATCCTGCCCTCTTAAGTTTAGGTTACATTCAAAGGAATACTTCATTACAGCCCTGAAATTTTGGTGCAAGGCAGGTGCTAAGTTAGACTGACTCCCTTCCAAATGTTTCTTTCAGAACTTTGTATATGGATTTGCTTGTGGTGACACTACAGAGTTCAGAGAGCATTCTGCAGGTAATAAGTTGTTGCACTGCATATTCACTCTGATTTGCAAAATATCTAGACTATAAAATGAAAGAAAGTAGGTTGCAGAGGTAACCTCAGACACTTGTGGGACTGAGTATTTGTTGTGGTTTTGTTCTTGTGGTGTTTTTTTTGTTTTAATTTCACATTCTTACGTCACAGATTGGTATTGTTACCCAGAAAATCAAGAGGCATGCACTGTAACAAGATGCAAAGTGCCAAAACATTTCTCCACAACTAAAAGAAATAATGCCAGAGTAAGTAGCAAGGCATCAATCATATTCAAGGTCAGCAACAAAATAAGAAAACAAAGGGCAGAGGCATGGCAGAAGGGCAACAGCACCTTCAAGATACAATTTCAGATAATTCTCTTTCGTAAAGTTTTAAGGACTATTGCAGGAAGCCTAGCAATAACTACAGCAGGACATTCATAAAACAGAGTCATTAACTTTGCTTCTGGTAGCAAGAACAAATTAAAATATTAATCTAGCAAAATCAATATGGTTTCAGCGGACAGATGCACATTACTCAGKCCTTTCAGTGGCCAGTCACGTCTCAGCCAGCAACATAACGAACTGTTGCAGCACCTGAGCATTATACCAGTGCTAAACGCACAGAAAATTTCTGAACCCAAGCCAACAATGAATTCAATTCAATGAATATTGAATAACTGCAGACRTATTCAAGACTCTTCCCATATATCTGTTGCAGACTATTCAAAAGCTCTGAGTCAAGCTCGTGACATTTCTGTTTTCAAAAGAGGCTGTGGACAATACAAAATTAGTTTTTGCCAAGATACCTGTGAGAATAAAGTCATTTAATAGCTCTTCTGTGTGTGGAATGTGATAATACAGAGGAATGTGTTAATCAACCATATAGCAGATTTACAATCTAATTTGCAGAAGCATCACCAGCATGTCCTGAAGCTTGGAGTTAATGAGAGGATAAAGAACAAAATTAAATGGAATATAAGTGGGCAACACTGTGCCAATTTTAATGAGTCAATTACACTATCAGACACTTTTAATTTACAGTTCCTTACTGAGAAAGGAATTAAATTATGCAAAGTCAAGAAAAATGGAAGGCAGATTTAACCAGCTTTCTTACTGCAGGACAGAGCAGAAAATTTGCTAATGCTCTTGCAGAGCTCAGCCAAGCAGGGAAGGCAGACTGAAGCCTTGCTTGTGCTGAACGTCAGCTACTGTTTAAAGACTCTGATTTTACAAGGCTGTTATCACCTACCATTATCTAAGTAATGTCTCAATCCTAACTCAGTTCAATATCTCAATCTTAAGTATTTTCTAATTTCTAGTTTTATTAATTTTCAAATTTATATCTATCCTCCCACACCCACGTACCCTTTATACAGAAAACATAAGCTCATAGAAGCCAAAGAAATTACACTGGAGAAAAATATGGATCTATCAAACAAGTAAAAAATAAACTAACCAACTATGCTTGCCCAGCTGTAAATTGTATCTTCACATCCACAGTACTTCTCACCTTTTATTGTTTTACTTGGTGTACTGAGTTGCGTTTAGACTTTAAATCCATTTTGAGTCATCTAGGATCTTTCAGGGTTTGTTTTGCTGGGACACTATTTAATTTCTGGGATAGTGACAGCAGCCTGTTTCCTGGCAAAGGTCTATCCCTAAGGTGTGGCAGCAGAAGCAGCAACTCTAAGTCAACAGTTCATGTGTCACTAACACCAGTTACGGTGACACAGGAAGCCTACCAAATAAAGGCACTTTTAACAGTGCTCCTCGATGCTCTGCTGAGGTTGCCAACTTCAGAGCCCTCAACAGGAACACACACATGTAGTACACAACAAATAACAATCTTCTCTGCAAATCACTTATCTCACAAATTAGTGAATTGGGCTGTAGAAGACAAAATAAGCACCAGTATAGAGGTTACCTCTAACAGTAGGTCTACAGAGTCCACCTGAACCTCTCGCAGTCCAACTATYTGAACGACATGCTTGCCGTCTTCTCTTGCAAAAAGTCTGAAAGGGAAACATGGCTTGCAGAAAGGAAATTTTTGAAGTCTCAAAGAGCAGCAATGGAAACACACGTCAGTGCTATGACACTRTGTGCAATATGCATCAAAGCTACCAGTTAGGGGAGAGAGAACATTGTCATTCACTTATTGTCAGAGCTGAAGAGCTATTTCATTTATAATATGTACTATTCATATTTCACTGTTAAAAAGATCTTATCAACGCATTTCTGCTAAAATAGGGAGCAGTAATATAATGAAGCAGACAAATAAATTACGATGTTTACATTTTAGCGTTCCTGCCCCTCTTTGAACTGCATCTCGCCCTTTTCTAGGAAGTTCAGACTGTATAACTTATGCTCTGCTCAAGTTTTCAAGGTTTTTGCATGGCATGGATTYTATAGCAGCTTCCATAGCTATAGAGTCAGAGTACGGAGCAACTCTGCTATGAATCACATAGAAGTAAACATTACACGATGCAGGAAGAACATAGCCATGACATATGTGGGGGAGAAGGGTTAATCTCCCCCATCAGTGACATGTAAGATAGCTAAGGGACATGCAGAGAATACCCTCTGCCTTCCYTAGTAAAACCACTCCTGACAGTAGATTATACTACCTGGCTTATATCCAAAGAGAAGTCCATGAACTATCACTCAATATTAAAAAGATCCTTCAAGACTGTTCTGGAGAAAGGGAATACACACTCACATATACACCCAGATGCTTGCAGAAATAGGTGAGCAGATGCTCACTCCCCAAAGTAGAAAGCCTCCCTGTTGAGCCCTCCAGTATGGATGGTCTCAGCATACTGCTCTCAAGGATGCTAAAGGCCTCCAGCTGACAGGGGATGTTCCTTTGAGATCATACTGGAAAGATTTCACCAYTGAGATCTTAACTGGCATTTGAGATTTCAGACCACAGTAATTTTTTTTTTTAAGACCAGGGATGTTCTGAGTTGTCTTGATTTCCACTCCAGACGGAGCTCCTGTGGAAGTACACACCTGTCTGAACAGGTCTTGGGCTGGGGAGCGCCGGGAGCTTCTGCTGGCGGGTGACAGCAGTGCCACCTGCAGAGGTGTGCTCTGGTTGAGTCACTGGGGTGCCAGGTAAAGGAGCTGACGGAGGGGGTGAGCAGACCCTGCAGGGCCAGGCATAACAAGGGGGAGCCTGACAGGATCCTCAGAGGCTGCAGCGGCAAGAGCCTGAGCCCCATTTGCACAGCAGGAGGGACAGCCAGAGGCTATGTTCAAGCATAAGGAAGACGGGGACCACGCAACAGTGGTCACCGGAAAGACTTCTGGCAACAGGAAGGCTCCTTCTCTACCTGCAGATGTTTAGCTGTTATATTATGCATATTATAGTGTAAGCAAAACAGTGTGAGTTCATATCTCAGACAGGGCCCTCATTTTTACTTGTTTTTTCCCCCCATAAAAATAACACAAACCAGTAGTCTCTATCAATGCCACAGTATTTAGTGCCAGATTCTGCCCTCCTCTTTCACTAACTCACTCCCAGGAACAACCCTAAATAAATATATAAAATTGATTATAGATGGTAATATATTAAATGTAATTGCACAAAACAGTAACAAAATGATTTATAAACAGTAACCAACCAATTCATAACCCTAGTTTTACAGTGATATGTCTCTTTATTTAAATACCTCTTTCTTCCATTTAGCAGGTCATAAAGCTGTCCACAGTAGATCTCATAAAAACTGATTAACACAAGGAGATCTTTCCTTGACTGTGGTGCTTCCAGGTGTCTAAAGATGTCCTTGGCAGCCAAGGCGTAGAGTCCCGGGTTCCGGTGAGTACCTATCATAGTGTAAGTCTTGCCAGCACCAGTCTGTCCATATGCAAAGCAGGTTGCATTGCCTCTGTAATGATAAGCTATATTTTTAGTGCCACATCTGATGTATTCATGTCTATTAAAAGGGATTCTGCAACGTAAATATCTATACATAGAGATGACCCTTAGCAAAGAGGTTCAGTTTGCATCTCCATCTGGGAAACTGCAAAACACTTAACAGCGATTCCCGAGCACACCCTATGAAGACCTGGCATGTCACACAGTGCTGGCTCTCCTCCTTCTTTCCTGATGCCAAAAACGCGTTTACAGACGCTAACGACACTTTATTATTTTTCCAACTGTTTAGACGCTACAGAGATACTGTAGGATTATGAATGGGAATCCTTTTGATTGTGGACCACAGAGGAAAAATGACTGTGACACAAGGTGCGAAACAGCCACAAGTCAGGTTCTGTGTTACCACACAGTGTTCTCAAAGACTAACGCCCTCGCAATACTGAGCAAAGTCAGTTTATCACAAGCTGCAGCCCTGTGTGCAGGTAAGTCAATCCGGGAACCTGTTGCTGCCTAGGGGGAGGTTTTGCTCTTCCATTCCTCTGCTCTCGGTTGTGTGACCTACAGCATCCCCTGTGCTGGCTCTGACGTTTGACTTTACAGTACTGAAACAGCAGAAAGCTTTCCAATTTTTTGCAGGTTAGTTTTCTGCTGTTTCAGTGGAGTAAAGTAACTCTTGGAGGATCACGAAATATGTCAAAACTGGCTTCCTGTAACCTGTGGGAGTGTGGCTGGAAGGAGGGAAAGGAAGCTGATCATTCCCTTTCAGTGGCAGAGCGCTGTTAGGTGCCCTCACTTCAGCTAGTGAAAACACAGTCTCAGCTTTATTCAGGATTACTGCATCTTGGTCATCATGTCACTTTAACGTTATAAGGGCAACGCACACAAAACGTCACGGAGGTCTCAGGATATGGCTCTGCAGCCTTGCAAGCCCATCTAAGCTGAGGCTACCACATGCCTACCTCCCCTTCCCACCCTTGCCCTTGTACAAGCACTGGCGCTCGCMACTATGAAGTGAAGAGATTCAGGGAACTAAATCGGCCAAAAAACAAATACCACAGAACACATGATATTTTTTTAAAAGTTTTTTTGGCTGGCTCAGTATCTGGTTGCAGCGAAGTGGGTAAAATGTGGGACTGCAGCATGGACAGTGAATAGTTTCTTGCCAGTTTAGACTGCTGAATTAGTTCACCATGGGGTCAGATGAGACCCAATGCCAGCGAAGGGAAAGTGGCAGGAAGGACAGAAAAGCAGGGGGAAGCTGAGAAAAAAAAACAGTGGCATCTCCTTTGGTGGCATTACTGGCTTGGCTGTAATGTGAATCTGTGCCTTTAGTGAATATTATTACACAGCAGGCTATAAACCTTATTCTCCCTCTTTCACTTTCCTTTCCTCAAGAGCATGATGCTTTGTGTCTCTGCTGCAGATACTCAGAGACTTTCAGTAACAGAAAGCTTCTTTTTGTCAGTGTTCAGCACRGATATGTCATTCTTGCCTTCAAAGACTCAAAATATAATTATATTCAAGCTTGTTACATTGCGTGAAAATAAGATTAYCCATGTAAAGCCACCATCAATTTGCCATTAATCAGGAAGCATGTAATTACAATTAGCCCTCTAAAAATATAAATCAATAAAATAAAAATAAACCACAAGCTTATTGAAGTTTCTATTTCCATGTGAACTGTACAAATACATGCAAAAATATCTCACAACCATCTCATGAAAGAGCTAATATTATTTTTCTACAGATGAGTAAACCAAGGCACTAGACACTTTGTGCTATACCACACAGAAGTCTTTGTTAGGGCAGAGATTAGACTCCAGGAATCCTGACACCCATTTTTTTTGTTCTAGGTAGGCCATCTCATCTCCTTGTTACAGCTGAGGCCCAATTTTCATTTCCTCTCACTGATAGTGAAGAAATTTTTTCCTGACTTATTTTGTCAAAATTACAGTCAAAGACATTCTAAATGGGGAAGGATATGCGGAAAAGGAGAAATGAATGCATTTGCAAAAGATGAAAAGAGTAAAAAGAAAAGTAAAACAGTATATGAAATTGGAAAACAAAAAGGCAGAAAATAACAAATGTATGCACTGATGCCCTACCCGTTAAAAATATGCTGAATGAGAGGATGAGCTGTCTTCATATACACATCCTGATTGGTACATGACTCCCCAAAGACTTCATCAAAATAAAAAACATGCTGAAAAATAAACATGATCTTTACATGAAAAGGAATATGTCTCACTTCCCCTTCACCCCCATTAGAAGACAAATTATAATAACAGAAGTCTTTCCAGTGACTTCATATGGCTTTGGATCAGGTCCAAAGTGACACGGCAAATTTGACATGCAGCATCACGTATGCAGGAACACACCATTACAACCAATCAACAGAATGAGGGTAGAAAGAAAAAAGGGAAGCAAAGATGCCTTAATCTTCCATCATTCTGAAGCAGAAGATACAGCAGCCTTTTGACAAAAAGCAGGAGAAAACTAATAAAAAAACCCTCATCTATTCCTGAAATGAATCAGCCTACAGATGTACAGTAAGACTACAACAGTAAAAAGGACTCAAAACTAGTCCTCAGTTGTGATTAGCTGTCTCTGTTCTCCAGACTCAAACCCTTTTTATGCCAGAGAAGGCTAAGCTATTCCTAAGCAAAGCTGGACTGCGTTATCGCAGAAGAGGGCAGAAGAAAAACCCTCCAATGTTCAGGGTCTGATCCCAAGCAGCAGGGTCTCTAGAAAGACTGCAGCTGAGGTCATTTTGAACTTTGGAGCTGGAGCTGGTCCTTCTAGGTTAAGAAGGGGACAGTGGAGACAGTCACATAAACACATTGCACTTCCAGAAAAGCTTCCCGGGACTGGTGTCTAACATTGCACTCTAATGAAACAGTGCCTGGTAAATTAATGTAGTAAATCTCCAGGACTGATAATCATTTCAATGATGCACAAACAAGCCACACTAGCACATGTGCAAATTAAAYAGGGAGTCGCAGCAGCTACACCTGGCTCACAGGGCAGATGAGCTCTGTAACAGGCCTGCAGTTTTGGGTCCCCAGGCCACAGAGCTGGAGCCTGTCCCAGCTCCCGTTTGGTCCGCACCGCTGGGCTTCCTTTCTGTAGGAACCAGGGACGGAGGCAGGGTGAGCAGCCAGACTTGGAAGCAAGAAAGTGCTCCAGGGTCCTACAGTACCRATATGGCCTTCTTGCCATGGCATACTTCTGAGTGGACAATATTGATTTATAGCAAGATTTCTATTACCAGAACAAAATAAACTAGCAGTTATTTCAGTGCTGAGACACCACAGTGATAGGCACCACACAAATGCCAAATATAGCTAGTCAGATGGAGGGAGCAGGGTGGAATGGCTGCATGTGTCACACTGTAAAAGGTGGTATATGAACCAGGCCTGAGAGAGCTGCAAACTGATTTTTTACTGGACACTCCGAACAGTTGTTCCCAGGACCCAGACTGTAAAAATAACACACAGAGCAGAGCGAGTACGGCTTGCTGCTCTCTAGAAATCAGTTCTGTTCCTGGTGCTGTCGGTCAAAACTGAGAATTTGAACTATGACAGCACAAGATCCTTGGGATTTAGAAACAAAGACCAAAGGAGAACTTAACTTTCAGAAGCATTTGAGAACTAAGAAGGGGAGGGGGCAAAGGTACAAGTGATTCATCGGAACAAACTACAGTGCTGAAAGAGTGTGAAAAGGAAACTCCTCACTGAAGTACMCTGGAAAGTTATTAGGGGACTCTGCAGCAGGCAGTTCTGTTACAACAATGGCATTCAGCAGAGGGTTTTATTTTGTCACGGGCAAAGAAAGCTGCAGGAGACATGCTTTGGGGGACTTAAAATTCTCAAGTTTTCTGCCACAAGCTGGCACAAATCAGGAGCAATTCCAATATAGTTAYGCTGAGCTGATAAAAAGAGCCCACCACCTATCTTATGCAAGAAATAAGGACAGCCCTTTTCTGTTTCCCCTCACTGAAATCCCAAGGTGGTTCTTGTCTGTGTTCATCATCAGTACAATTTGCTTTATCCCACCATGCAAGTGACTGGCCCATAGACATAAAATGTAAATGCAACACGTTACCTGTAAAATATATTGGGTGAGATCAACTGCCTCTTTCTTCTCATGAAGAAGTAGAGTTTCTTTATTTTTCACTGTGATGATATTAACCTCCCCACGTCGCTCCTCTCTCAGGCCCAGAGGACGTTTTCGGACACACACTCGGATTTTTTCAATCTCTGTCCACGGAGTTTCTTTCTCAGAGGTACTCGATCTACAATGAAATTGTAGTTTTGTATTTTAAAACCAGGTTACTACACAATGCAGAATATGCATAAATATGACTTGGATTTCTAGCTTTACCAGATAAATATTTCCGTCACACTCACCAAAAAAMCCTCATTGTGACATGGTGGAGTTTCTGCTGTTTTTTGCTAAATAGACTAATAACTTTTGTGCACTTTGTTAAAATAATAGTAGTGTTTACACAGCTATGTTCCTGAGCTTGTCGCTGGACTGGCATATCTTCAGTTGTCCACAAACATATGATCCAAGCTGGCAAAACATACAATTTCACTTAAAGAAACTTATTCTCACTGAAATTATTCTCAGCCACTATTAGTCACTTAATTCTGTACAGATAAAAGTATAAACAGATCTTGAAAAGGAGCGGGTGTAATATTTAGTTGCTTTTCCCCTAATACTGACTTTCTTTCACTCAATTATAGGCTGTCCAGCAGGTTGCAGGTAGATGTCTCAGACTAGGAAACTAGACAGTATCACCATGTTTCTATTCACTTCAAAGAAAACTTGAAATATTGATCTCTTCATTATCTCTTCTTTGGTCTTCTATCCAACTTGTTTCTTTTACCATAAAAATTATGCTCTTTCGGGGAACAAAGTTGTCATTTTAATCAAGCCCTGACTTGTCTGAAAGTACTCCTTCTGCCATACTATCCAAATGCCCTTCCAAAATCTCTTAATGTAGTGATTAAAAACCAAGCCTAGCTGTCTAGTAAATTAAAAACAAAAACACAGCAAGGATACAAGTTGTTCAATATCTCATTACAACTACAAGCTTGTAATGTCATTGCTGCATGATTCCCCAGAAGCAGACAATACGCAGATATAAATCTCAAGACGTAGTCTTTAAAGAGTTCACACAAGTCATTTTTCCTTGTAACTGTACTCCCATTAATTTTAGTATGGCTTTCCTATGCCGACCAAGATCAGGCCCTGTATTTAGATGGAAACTTCTTTCCCCTGAAAGACCAAGATACTTGAAATAAGATACTTTAGCTTATAGGCCACTATAAGCTTATGGATATCATTGGGCACCAGATGTTGTCAACAGATGATCAGAGGCTCTAAAGCTTACTTCTCATTTCACCAGAGGCTGAATTTGGTGACCTGTAAGGAAAGCCTTTGTTTTGCTCTCAGAGCTTGAGGGAGAAAGGACTGATTACAAAATCTGGAGAAGGGAAAAACTGAAAACTTGGTGATTCTGTTTACGACAGAAAAGGCATAAATTCTTTCTTGTACAGATGCACATTTAACTGCAAGTATTTTGTACGGGGACAAAATATGTTTGAATTCTGTATGCTGAACCTCAAGTTTAATTTTCTATTAACCTTTCTTAAACAGAAATTATATTTTATGACAAAATATGTTTTTATACTATTAGCAAAAAACAAACCTTGAAACRGATCATTAGAAACCTGATTAGACAAAAGTCAGAAGAATCCCCATGTCCTATCTGCTGACATGAAAATCAAGTCATTGACAGTGGGCAAATGGAAAATATATTTAAACATATTAAAAGAGCTGTTTATCTTTCTTCAGTCTTAAATCACTCCACTGTCCAGGGTTACTTGTAGATGAGACTGGATTAGTCTTAACAGTGGTCAAATCCCCAGGTGACATGGGAATGGATTCAGTGCAGATGGACACTCCCAAGTCAGGAACCACTAACCCAACTGCCAGCAGGCTGGCCCCAGCCTGGAATGCAGAACATGTGCTCTGTGGTCAAGGCAGGGGAAAGAGAAACTCGGGCATGTCAGGAGGCTGCAGGAAGCCCACAAGATGAACCCTAGTGCTAAGCACAAAGGAATGTGCTTAGAAGAAAGAGAAGAACAAGGGAAGAAAGCGAGAACAACAGAGAGCACAGCTCTATTGCAGGATTCAGGATCTTAAACTCCTCTAGCTGGTCCATTAGGTTATATTTTGTTTTTTACTTTCCAGCCCTGTGAACCCTACCCTTTTTGTTGCACCTTGGCTTGGTTTCCAGAGGACACAGAGAATGCACCAAGATGCCAATCCTATATTTAGGAGGTTAGCGCACTCCTCTGGAAGGCAGAAGTGGCAACGTTGAATTCTTCTCCAGTTCGAAACTGTGGTCTCTCATTTCACAGGTAAGTGCTCTAACTGCTAGGCCACCATAGTGCTTTCCCACTGTGGCAACAGCATCTGCTCCATCCAGGCTACRTGCATGTGCAACGGGAGTTGTGATCAACCCTGACTCCATGGATCCTCCCACACTCCATCTATCACCACCTCATACAGCTACGCTTGCCTGCAGGAGGTGGTAACCACCCATCGGGTGGTTGGCAGCGCAGATCTTCAGGCAGACTGGACACCTTGGATCCAATACATGTCTCTACATCAAGCTAGGACGCGCTACTGCTTGCCATCAAACACATGCACTCCTCCTGAAGTAGTTCACGAACCACAAATGGTATATCGTCCTGACTTTCAGAACCTCTACACAAGGTTATCATTTTGAACATAGCACTATGATCCTATGACAGTCTCTTTGCTGCATTTTAAAACAAAACTGCCACAATTTCATTGCGCTGAGCTTGATTCTGGTAGTATGTGCGCAGGGAGGAATGTACTCAGTCTGCTGGATCAGGATCTGCAGGAGATCTAAATGCAGAAGTGGCTAGTGCCTGGATCCCAACCAGATTAGAAGGAGAGGCCTGGGAGACATCTATCAAGTGTGGACACTTTCAGGGGCAGCTGATTGAGGCCTTCTTAGATCACAATTTCTGACTCAAGGCAGTCAGTTTACACTGCGCTTATCTGCACTCTGCCTAGCGTAAGCCAATAAAAGTTATATTGTGCTTTAAAAATGTTTCCAGGGTTGATTTACCAGGGGTCCAAGATAACCGTAGCCCCCTGTTAGCAATACTGGGAACAGTACGAATGTTACAGATCATGTGCTCAGGGAGCAGCTGCAAAGCTTCCCTCTCACCACTGTCTGTATCCAGTCCCAGTTATATTCATTCTGTTTCTTTTTAAAGTTCCAGTTTGGAAATTTATAAACAAATATAACTATCAGAGTATGCATCATTTTTACTGGGAAAAACTTCACAGACTTACCATCAACTGGCAACACTATATTTTGGAAATTTATGTTTTGCAAGATAGTCACATGGAAAAAAAAAAAAAACGAGAAAAAAAAGACTGGCCAAAACATCAAGAAAACAAAGGCTTATATCCTGCAAGACAGTGAAAACTATTCTTAGACAATCTTGGCAAGTAGCAGCTGGTGAATTCAACCGATTCTTTCTACTAGACTCGGAGAGTGTGAAGTGCTTGTTAATACATCCCCTCCCTATAAGATCTTACATTGTTCTGTACAACTTTTGCAGCATGACAGTTTGCTTATTTGGAGTTGATAAAGACAGATTCTCCTCCCCAGTGCTGAAATTGCTAATTATGATTAACTTGAAATAAGGTAAAATAAAGGGGATGAATTATTACCTGATACAAGAATGAGGTAGTCCATAATTATACCCTGAAATATGAGTTATTCTTTGTATTATGGGAGTTTCAGAATCCCCCAAGAGAGGAGCAATATCATCAGATACTGTAGTACAGTCCAGTTCACTTTTTGTGCATATTCCAGGAGTATTTAGGTCTCTTCTAGTTATTCTAATCAGCTCTGAATCATGTGGTTGAACGTGTCCCAGCATTTCCACTAGACTGTCCCTTTCTTCATTGGCACTGAAATCAGATGAACCATATGATTCAGACACTGAGTCTTTAACAGCTCCATCATTTTTCTCAAAGAAGGACTCAAAACGCAGTTGTCTACGGGGACCTGATCTGGTCACCTGAGGCTGAATAATAAGGCCACTTGTTCGGAAATCTTGCTTGTTTAAGTCTGCTACATCTTCCTCTTCTTGCATAATTTTGATTATTCTAATGAGCTGAAAAAGACGTTTGCGGTCATTCATGTTGTGGACCCCCAGTTTGGTATAATCTTTCATGGAAACCTTGGCAAGCTCATCAATCTTCTGAAGACCAAAGGCAGCAAAATGGGGATAGTATTTTTCAAGTTCTGCCTCACAAAGGCATTCATAAAGGCATGATGCCATCTTCAAGCTAAAGTCTACAATAAATCAAACAAAAGAAATATTAGATTCATATGAAACATCGCGGCTGACAGAGTTATTATTGAAGTAACTACACATTTCCCCAAATGCCATTATCTGCAGTCAGGATAGGAGCCTGTTAAACTCCAATTTCCGAAACACCGGATTGTCAAACAGTATGGAATATAGCAATAACAGAAGTACACTAAGTATGAAGCACATTTTTTACTTATGAAATTGTATTTTAAAATGATACATAGAAATGCACAATACACAGTTACTTACTACTGCAGAGTTCCTACACGTCTGAGGTCTACTTGATAAATGCCGCAGCTACTGAAACCCTGTTCTCAAGCTACAGAATGTAAAATGCCTAATTTTAGATACTCAACTTAATATCAGGGCATATGGTCTAGTGTGGTTCTGCAGCTATCCATTGTCAGCTAACTAAAGGAAAAGAAATTGCATTTGTCCTCACCTAAGGTTGAATTATTAAGACTGTTCATCTTACAGATGAACTACAGCAAAGTTGTGGTTTTATGTTTAAGTGTAACTTTCTGCTGAATTTCATGCATCTTGTGAGCATTTCTAAGTGTACTTGACAGAATACCCAAAACATTATGCAAAACCTGGAACACAGAATTTATCTAAATCGATATACGCTACTGGAACTCTGTACTTGYGTTCTTGGGAAACCCAAAAAACTAACATGCATGACTGAAAGGTATGTGGAAAAAAAAAATAAAATCCTAAACACATGTATTCCTAGCAATACATTTTGCTGYTGTTTGTATCCAGATGGATTAACATCTGCAGATATTTTTACTTATTTTGTAAAATGAAAAAATGATAGCACTTCAAATATCCATTGCCCACTGCCTTCTTATACATTTGTTCAGTCTAGGACCTTAGCAAATACAAATCTTACTCAATTTAGGAGGTGATAATATCCTTCAATAAAAACAAGTTATTTAAGCTGAAAGTTTTTTTCCCCGTAATTCAGAATAAGTTCTTTAGCAAGTTTTTCAAGCATCTCTACAATAATATTATATAAGAAAATAAGGTCACTAAATATCACCCCAAGGTTGATCTTATGTCATTAAAATTATTACGCACACAGTTGGAATAATAATAACAAAACAATGACGATTCTATTAAAATGCTGATTGCATAAGATATAACAGAGGCCAAAAGATGCATTAGAGGACAACTAAAATGATTTTGGAGCTGGAGTCTAAGCTGTAAATAGCGGTTAACCATAATAAAATTATGTGAGTCAGCAGCAACAAACTTCAAGACAAAAGCAACTGTTATATAGGCAGACTTTTTTATTGCATGTGTAATGCAGTTCCGAATTTTGAGGTAAAGCCAAAGCTGCTGCTGAAACTACTAGATCCAGAGAAGGGGAAACAAAATCCACAAAGAGGATGGTGAATCCAAAGATCATAGAGTCTCACCACTACACACATACAAGACCTCTCACAAGCATTCACAATTTCCCAAATTCTTTAACATCTACAATTCCCCAAGAACTTCAGATTTCATTTAGAGGAGGCTTATGTTTTTGAAAAATGCCTAGCTTACATAAAGTAGCTAAAAAGATAAAACAGGTCCTCTGTAAATCTGTTTGCTTGCACTGCCGCAGGAAACCTCTTTGTTTGATAAAAGGAGCAGATTCCTTTCACCCATTCTTGCTCTGTATCCTAGGTTATATTTACATCATTGTATATGCTTCAGTTAAGTACAGAGTGACCAAAAAAACCAGTGCAAAAACTAATTCTATGTTAACTTCTATTTGAATGATAATGTTGGGCATAATTTTCTGGAGAGGAGAAAGAAACAAAACAAAAAAAAAAAAAAAGGAGACATTTTCCCAAAAGAAAGCAATAGACAAGGATGGAAGCAATGAATTCTAAGGTCAAGGTTCTAATAAAAAAATTAAAATATAATTAAATACCCATAAATGACTATACATTCTATTTTCCATCACTGGAGTAATAGGGGACTAAAAGTCTCGAAATACGGAAAATCCAAGTAATACAGGTACTACAGAACTTACAAGAAGGCTACCACTGAGCCACATAAGCGGCTCTGCACAGCTTACTGGCTAAGGCTCTGTGCCACATGAAAGCAACTAAACTGCTTCCTAATGGAAGCTGGCCCTGAAAGTAATATAAGTGCTTTTTCTGCCCCAGATATAATAAATCTTCCTGGATCTAAGTGGTTCCAGGAGCTAACTTCAGTGTCTCTCCATCCATGGAACAGCTATTTCACAATCCAGGAAAATTGAACATTGACTAATAAAGGAATAACAAGTTAATTAACCTTGGGAAAAATTAAGCAGAAGTCATGATGAGTTCCACCATTTCTGATCATTTTAAAAACTCAAGAATAGACAGTTTTCTAAAAGATTTGGTCTGATTCAAATGAGACAATTCAGGGGAATTACAGTTGTCAAAACAGATGATCACAATGAGCCTTTCTGGCCTTCTGATCAGCAACGTTCTAAAAGAACAGAGTGCCTTTCTCCCCCTAAAAAGAGGGGCTTATATCACCTAATATTTTAGACATTAAAAAAAAAAACCTCTACAGATACTGTTTCTCAAACAGAAATATAATTCTTCAAAGTAAATTAGCTCTGTAAAGAAGCAAGGCATGCTTTCAAGAATCCTAAACTGTTAATGATAATGCCATCTTCTGGCAAAAAGCAGGAAGACCTTCACTTTTCTACAAGGAGTAACAGCCAGCATTCCCTCAGTTATTGTCAGGATCTAATTTTGTTTGTTCATGTGAGACAACGCTGTTTTCTGGTGCATAAAAATACAACATTCTTCAAAGTGATTGCTTAATATCAAAGACCAAGTCTTGCTTCCAGCAAAGATGTAAAGTGACTTCCCTGAAAACAGCATTGAGACAGAATTCTTCAACTTCTTAAAATAGTTTGGATATAACATATGTTCTGAGGAAGACAGAAATCAATTTGGAAGCAGAATTCTTTATAAGCACCCAGTTATAAGGTCAAATAGCCTCAGCCTTCAGAATTTTTCATTCAATCTGTATTGTAACATAGAGCATAGTTCTTTGCAGTTCAGTGGTTGCTGTTCTCATTTTAGCTGGCAGAAAAATTCAGTTTCACTTTGAAATATTCACATTCCTCTCAAACAAGGGACCAGCTTTTGCTCTGGCAAGAGGGTGCTGCAGCAGGTTAGTCATGCAAACAGTGACATCAGTTAAGTCCGAAGCATCTTACTTACTAATACACAAGTTAGCTGTGAAGGAGTAACAGTGATGATGCACCTTACTGCTGAAACACATAAGTTGTCTAAACAATAGGATATCTGGATTAGAGACCAGTCAGCCTATTGCCTTTATGTGGCAAACCTGAGTTCTCTACAACTTACTTCTTATGCAAAGGAGTCTTGACAAGATCTTAAAAGTCTGCCAGGCTCTGGTAATGGGTAAATATCCATTGTAAAAAGCATTAGAATTTTATGTAAAGGGACCAACATAAAGCACAGAATAATATCATAGTTTGTCATCAGTGAAGAACTGCACTGTTTTGGTAATGGGAGTTTCTGAAAGGGCATAAAGCTGGAAAAAAAAAAAAAAAGGCATAAATAGTAGAAACCAGTGGTTATATCTTATGTATTTGGAAGGAAATAAACTTACCACAAAATTATGCTCTAGGAGCTGATCTTCCATTTTAAAATGCTTTTAATTATTAATTGGMTCTTACACAGATCTTTTCACTCTCAACGCACTTTTCAAAGTGGAGAAATGGCTGGCCTTCAAAAAGATACTCACTCAGTGGCTGCAAGTCATTGTGCATAAACTAAAGCATGTAAAATCCCCACATAGACTATTTTATGAATAAAGCAGCCTTAGACCACTGTATCTTGATCCTTATTAATCTCTGATGTAGTAAAGAACTCAGTGCACTGTTCACTTGAATAGTAACACCCACATGCACTGTTATCCCCCTATAGCTCACTCATATTTACCTGATGATTTCAGCTGGCTTTCACTGATACTCCTGATTGTTGCCACTGAGACATGATGCAAGTATCRCTATATATCTTAAACTGGGGAAATGAAGTCACAGCAAAGTAAAGAGACCTTATGTAGCGCTCAAAACCTTAAAATGTCAATTAATGCAAGCATATATTTAATTCTGCAAATAATCTAAGATTATCATTCTGAATCATAAACTCTGGTCTAATCATTAAATAATTTTATTAGGAACAGTTCTCAAAGGCATCGGATAAAATTAATAATTTTTGAATCTTAACAGCACCTTATTTTCCTACCTATGACTTTGTATTGTGTCAAACACTGAAGTACCCTTTGCTTTACAAACACCTTATAAAAATAAAAGTTAAGAACTTAAAATTTGTGAATGCATGTAGCGGGTACCTATGCTTCCTCTCCTGATCACAGCTATACCAGTGTATTGTACTTCATTACTTGCAACCGCGTTATCCCAAACAAGTCTTCAGCACAGCCTTTGTGTCAAGGTGTTTGATGGTATTTGAGGTATAGAAGCAGAAGACTAGAAGGAAACCAATCTTTCCCGAGAACCCTGCAATGGAGAAAAGAGAGACTTATTAACTCATGTCAAGAGTTTCATTTATGTTTCTTATTCCTCTGAACATTAAGATCATTTTTAACTATGGTCCATAGCCAAATTTGATTTAGCCCTCCAGAAGAGAATGGCTAATTTGTTTTTCCAGGACACCACACAAAATGTTTTACCTTTAATCATTTTGACCCCCATTCCCTTGAATACTAGAGTATTCCTGTGAAGAACAGAGTCATGGCACGGTTGCACTTTTATAAGCACAAGACACATAATAAGAGACAGTCTCTGCTATAAAATAAAAAAATCATAATTTTAGTTTAAGACCAAATGCAATACGTAGTGAACTATGAAACACAGTTTGAAACATTGATCAGTGCGCCAGACCCATTTGTTTTGTAAGATCATAGGATTACACTGTGCAACTCCCTGTGCATGTACACAATATGGATTAAATATTCTGTTGGTTGTTGGAACAAGCGTAGCAGGCCATTTTGAAAATATGAGGAACAAAACTGAATGCTAGCAATAGATAACCATCTATAGCTTCTGTATAAGAAAAGTAACTGGAAAGGGAGGAGTATATGTAATGTTAACTGATAAATGTTTTACAGCTGGACCATGTAAAAGAATGTCTTCTCCCTTCATCAACATTCCTACTTCCTTTGCTGCTGGTATGCCTAACCCAGAGCTGGTTACTGGATCTACGGTTAATCTCAATGTTCTTTGAAACAGACTAAAAAGTCACAACTAAATATTGGGGGGGGGGTTTATTTTCAAATAAAGTATTTTTTTTTATTTGCAAAAGACTGGTAATTGTTATAATCATTATCTCATACTAATTATAGTCTGATGACCTCAGCAGAAGAGACTCCATCCTACAGCTGATACCCGACAACTGCTTAAAACAACAGCTGCATGGAAATGGAAGTGTCTAATATTCAACCACAGCTAAGAAAATAATCTGTGAGTTATATTAGGATGCTGATTATTTGAAAATTGTGCCTGAGCGCCTCTTGCAAGTAACATTTACCGAATGGCTTTCAGTATTTATTTAGTTTTGTAACTACATCAAGGCAAACTGCTGCGCATCTGCAAGTATACTTTCAGGCTCAGAAGGGACATGCTTACGGAATTTAGCCCCATAATGAGCAATGTATTTATAATTTCCCCAGCTTGAATTTAGTCCCAGAGTGATGAACATTGTATTTATAGTTTCCCCCACTGGAAGAAGCCCCCACATTTCACCAACTGTTTAGATATTCCAGTTCGGGGAGGGGGGGGGGGATCAGAATCACTCTGAGCTGTGGTGCTGCGTTGCTCRTGGTTACACAACTACAAACAAGCCGTCTGTTGTACGATGCATCTGCATCGCGAACGGAAAAAAATAAAAATAAAAGAGGCACATAGTTTCCAGACCGACACACGAGCGGTATCACATAACTACCGCGGCTGCGACCACAGGGCCACGCAGGTAGGCAGCGGCTGTGCCGGCAAACTTCCCGGTGACACGGAAGAACGAGCCGGTCGGTCGCAAACGCCCAGCCCGAGCCGGGGCGTCCCCGCGCCAGCTGCTCGGCCGCTCCCGGGCCGCCCGCATTGCGGCGATGCCTGGGAGCGCCCCGCCGCCGCCGTCGCCGCGCCTTGCCGCCTCCGACCCCTTCCCCCCCCCAGTTCCGCCCCAGGTTTGTTTTATTTATTTTTTTCCCTCTCTCCCGCACGTATCGCGGCACACAGGCGACCGGAGGCAGCTCCGGGTCCCCAGCGGACCGGACCGGGCCGGGCCGGGTGAGGGCAGCCGCCGCCCGGAGGAGGCTGCCGCCGCC
>NW_020450886.1:284103-337600 GCF_003343035.1 Apteryx rowi | reverse complement strand
CTCGCGCAGGCTGCGGCAGCGGCGCCTAGGCCGCGTCCCCATGGCAACGGCGCCTTTCCCGCTTCAAACGCTCGCGCCCGCAGCCAGCGAATGGGGCGAGGGAGAGGCGGGGAGGGGGCACGGCCACGCGGGGCGGAACCAATCGGAGGGCTCCGAGGAGGCAGAGGGGGGCGGGGGCGGGGAGAGAGCCGGGAATAGGAGGACGGAAGGAGGGGGTGGTGCAGCCCGCGGGTCGCTCTGCCCGCTGTGATTGGCCGAGGCTGCTGCCAGTCGGGCGCCGAGCACCGCCTACTGCCGGTCCCGGAAGTGAAGGTGAGGGTCGGGGGTTACAACGGTGGGTGGATGGGTGGGTTTGTCCGTGTTGGGGTCCCGTTATTCCGCGTCGCGGCGGCCTCGTGGCGCCGCTGGTGCCTCCCCGCGGTTCCCCTGGGGCCGGCCCGCGGGGCCTCGCTCCCTGGTGCTGGCGGGGGTGAGCGGCCCCGGGGGCCGGGCCGGGCCCTGCTGGCGGCGCTGCCTCCCCGCGTGTCCCGGGGCCGCGCCCGGCTTCGGGCTCCGCGGCTCCCGGTGCGGGAGGGAGGGAGGGAGGGGTTGCTGGTGCCCTGCGCTGTTTCGGCGTGGCCGCCCTGGGCTTTGGGGCTGGAGGGAGGCACGGTCCGTGCTCCGGTTCCCCGAGTGGGAAAATAGATCGTCACCGTGTCCCGTGGAACAGCCACGTGGAAAAAAAATAGTTTTATAAAAATGTTTTATTTATTTAAATGTGCAGCGCTATCAAAATACGAAGCTTGGCTCACAACTGGCAATTGCTATATTCTTTAAATAGTTTTCTGATCTCCATTGCTTTTTAATATATGCATACAGAGCCACTTGTCCTGCCTAGGTAGGTTATTAATTACAATACTTGTTGTTTAAGAGGTGCGCTCTTTACTGCTCACAAGCTAGAGCTTCATCTGCTTGCGTGCCAGGGATCTCTTAGTTTTGCGTTGCGGCCTCCCGTCTAGCCCGGGAAGCAGAGCGCCTGTCCCTCTGGCGTGAAGGAGCTCTCTGTGCAGCAGGAGCGCTGTGCTGGGCAGTCGTTTCTGTGTGCCAGTTCCCAGGGATGCCGAGGCGTTATCTTTGCACGGGGCCTTTGGATTTTTGTGGTGAAAGACTTTAGAGTCCTGATCACAGCCTTTTCTTCTGCTTTATCCTTTCCCATCCCTACAGCGTACTTGTTAATACATCAACTGCAAAGAAACGTTGTGCAAATTGTATTTCAAGCTTCTTGAGAACGCTTTTGCATCAGGGCTTTTATGAATGCTCTTGCTTTCTCTTAAGAGGAAAAGGCTCTATTTTTACCTTCTTAGGGTGGTTGTTAAGATGTAGTTTAATTATGCAATAATTGCAAGAGAATGGATGATTTTTAATCCATACTGAAAAACATTTTCTGGATAAATGTGGCTTGTCTGTTTGAGCTCCCCTGTTGTTCACGCTTGATCCTCTGCGCTCTTCCACAGTTTTTGTTGCAGTTAACAGAGGGGCATGGCTGTGAGAGCATGTGGCTTGATAATCTACAGGAGGCTGCAGTCAGCACCCCCTTCTAAGGTCACTGACAATATTGAATACCTCCTTCTTCAGACATCCTATGGGACCCATCACTGGACCCCACCCAAAGGTGATGTTTGTTCTGATAATATGCTTCAGTGTTGTTTGTGTTAGAGAGATTACAGACTGACCTTTGGCTGAACGCTGCTGTGGTCAGCTTCGTAGGGCAGTTTAATCAGTTAACTATAGCAGGTCTAGACTTTTTCAGCAGCAGAGTGGGGAGTTTTGTGGCCCAAATTCCTTACAAATAGTAGTTGTATAAACTATTGGGCATGACAGTTTGAGAGGGGGAGGTCACTCAGTCCTGCTCCTTCAGATGTCTGAAGTTTTTGGCAGCCATTCAGCAGCTAACCAGAAGTGGGTAGCTAGACAAGTTATTGCCTTCCCTCTCAGATTTGACCCTCTGGCAGATATCGCTGTTGTTGATGCAGGGGTGTTTGATCCACTTATGATTAGAATGGTCACGGCTTGAAGCGCAACATTAGAAGACAAACTGAAATCGGTGACCCTGTGAGATTTCTTCCTGCTTTTTGACTAGTTTTTACTTCTTGTTTTGTAAAATGGAGTGCCGTTAAAGCATGGCACATGGACAGTGTTTCAGCAGGAATTTGAAAATTGGCAAAAAAGCTAGTAATAGTATCAACTATGCTCTGCTATTAAAGGAAAGAACAAAGTTTTCCAAACCTCTCCCTCTGTCCTCTTCACCAAAAGGCTAAAGGAGTAGTTTGCAGGCTACTGGAAAGCCAAAAAAACCTTGGACTGGGACATGATTATTTGTTGTGAGAGGAGAGTTCCATATGGAAAGATTTACTGGGAATACTGTAGTTGTGGACAAGCCATCGCACTTGTGAGCAAAATGACTCATAGACTTACATCTCAGGCAGTCACAATTGTATCTTTTAAGGTTTTTAGGTCAAAAATAATACAAAAGCCATAATCTGATGACGGATGTAATAGTTGCTTGATACATGTGTTGGGGTAGTAAATGAATGAGCCATTGCATTTCTATATTCGGTGTAGTATGAGTGGCCTTCAAAGGCAGCCCCAGCAAAAATATAATTTCTACGTGATGTAGACACGGTTTTTAGTGTGTCAGGAGCCAGAATGATAAGAAGTTATCACATCTGTGAGATCACACAGGAGATGAGTCCACTTATAGCTACAGCTCTTTGATACTTTAAAAGTCCCTTAAGCAGCTGCAACTCTTATAGGATTAAACTGTACCTGCTTGCATCCCCCTAAATGAATTTCATCAGCCTCATCTCAGCTCCTAAAACAGTGACCTTGCACTAATTGAGCCTGATGGGAAGGAGATGTAGGGTTCATTTTCTTCCTCAGCATATTGGAAGTTCATCAGTGCAAATTAGTGCTTTGAGGATCTGGAAGGTGCCGTGTGATGTGCTGTCAGCAGTTCTTTTCTCCCACGAAGTAGGGCATGTTGCACAAAGCTGGAAACTTACTGACCGTAGGCTTGTGGTTACCAAGGGTGGGATGAAGTGCTTGCCTTTCCCTCTGCTAGTGGACAGGAGGATGCGTTTGTATCCTTTGAGTTGGAGCAGAATCTCGGCCCTTCAGCTTTTTTGCTATCTCAGCTCATCAGATGCTTGATGACTATGGGTCATAGTTATCATTAAAAAGTGGTTATTTACTGTTCATGAATGTTCTGTGGGTGTTTCCTATCAATGCTGTAAAAGTAATCCAGCTGGGCAAGGCTGAGTGGATTCCGTTTCTCAACTGTTAGTAAAAATCCCATCTATGGAAATACTGACCTTGTTAAAAAGAAGGTGACAGCTTGACTTGCAGTATTGAGAATCAGGGAAAAATGTTTTTACTTAAAGCCTCAGTGTATTTGATCTCATATCTGAGGCATCAGTATGCAACATCAGATGCTGTTTTCTGTACAGCTGCCTTTTGGAATAGAGCTGTATTTTACATTTGAGATGATGTCACGTTGTTGAGGTCCTGATACACAGGCAAACAAGTGAGTGGGACCTGTTGGCAATGGAATATGGGATTCCCATGTACCCCAGTTCTAGTACTAAAGGGTGGCTTTGGATACTTGGGACCTGAGGAAAGATTCATCTCTGTGCTGAAATCGGGGTCATTTGCAGACACCTACATAGAAAACGGAGTTAAAACCAGGAAAAAGTGAAGCCTAACTTTTTTTTTTTCTTCTTTTGAAACTTCCCAACTCCGTGTACGTTGCTTTTTTGAGATCTTTCCTGGCTTGTTCTATTTCTGTTCGTCTGAAGCTTTCATGAGAAAACCAAATCTGGCTTTTCTCAACAAAAGTATGAACAGCTGGGGATATGTTATATTTATCCATTGTTTGTAATGGCACCTCTCACTAAGTAATACAAGAGAAAAGGAGAGCCCTGAAGAATTACACAGCTGGTGGAAGGACTGGATTTTAGGCTTGCTGTATTTCAGAGGGGATTATGGGAGAAAAATGAAAGTACCAGTCTGCTATGTACCCCAACACAGGAGAAAGTATTGGTGGTTTTGGTCTCTTTAATGTCATAATTTTGTATCCAAAGGTTTCTAAGATGGCTCAGAGCACATAACTGTTTGATCTACCATTGAAATACAGCCACGTCAGAGACAGTTCCTCCTTCCACTTACATGAGTGATTCAATTTGCCTCTCCAGTTGAAGTTATTCCCTCTCCATGATTAACTTCTTATTAGCTTAGGATGTGTTGAAATAAGGCAGGCATGTGGGAAGCCTAGTTTTGTTCTCTGACAACGTTCACTTTTTGGTTATAAAGCAGTGTTCAAACTGTTGCTCTAGGGCTCATGTCCTCTGGTGTGAATCCAGTGGTTGAAGGCTTTTTTATGAGATCTGCTTTTTAAATGGCATTTGTCTGTGTTGGGACTCATTGTTTCTGGGCTGTCGATGTAAGAGTTTTGCAGGGCTGGGTCTTAAGCTTCTGTGGGAGGGAAGGGTTGAGAGAGGACTAGGACTTTTGTAGGTCAGCAGTATCCCCTTTAGCTGGCTAAAGAAAAGCATTCATGAGGCTCACAGTCCTTGGCCTGAAATGGGATCTCTAAGGTGGAGCATTATGGGTGCAGAGTACTCCAGAAAAGAAGAGGAGGACTGGGAAAATAAGTTTTCTACTGCTGACAGGCCACTGGTAATTTCAGATGATGCAGGATAAACAGAGATCCTAAAAGCCACAAGAGAGAGGAAATCAAGATGTAAAATTGCTTGAAATGCAATCTCTGTTCTTCAGTTTCAGTTTGGGGGACAGAGATGAGCAGGCACAGTAGTTAATACAAAACCAATATTTCCTCATTGCCAACTGAAAGAAAAAAAAAAATGCTTCCTACGTGGAGACTTATTTTTTCACCTTCTTGGCAGGCCATGTGGATCCAGGAGAGGATGACCTTCAGACAGCCTTGCGGGAAACGCGGGAAGAGGCTGGCCTCCAGGCCACTCAGCTCACCCTCATAGAGGGGTATAAGAAAGAACTGCACTACCCTGTCAATGGCAAACCCAAGACCGTCGTTTACTGGCTGGCAGAAATGAAGGACTATAACACAGAAATCAAGCTTTCAGAGGAGCATCAGGCTTTCCAGTGGCTGAAGCTGGAGGATGCCTGCAAATTTGCAGAATATGAGGACATGCAAGCAACGCTGAAAGATGTGCATCAGTTTCTTTGCTCCAGAAAATAAATGCTTTGTGAAGGATAAGGGAAATTTTAAAAGAAACACGGCCTGACTTTTTTTTTTTTTAACAAATAGAATTGGATGGCTGCAGAAATGTAGATTCCTTTTTTTTTTTTTTTTTAATCTATACAAATTCGGTGAAAATACTTGGAGCTTTCAGAGAACTTGTGCTTTTGTGTCCCCTAGCTTCTTCTAGCTCATGCGGAAAAGCGTGATCTAATTCAATGTTAAGCCAGAGATGTCTGATTTGAAACCACAGCTAACAAAGACTTCTTGTGTCCTTTATTTTTTTCAAAGTGCTGAGCAACGATGGGTCTCTTTTGAAAATCAAACACTTGACATCTCCTGAGCTGCTGCTGTTAGATCTACAGAGTTGTGAAAATGAGCATATGGAGATAATTAATAACAAAATGTTTACTGCAAAAGTTGCACGTTGCATTTCAAATAGGGCAGCAGTAGTTCTGTTCCCAGTTCCTCCACTGATTTGCTGTGATAACTTGTCCTGTCATTTCAGGTCTTGTTTGTTTGTATCATGAATGTATGTACATCACTAATCTACTGTTATAAAAGCAGTTTCCATCCAAAGAAACTCAGTAAACAGTTGACATACAGTATTTAAAAGGTAAATTTGAAGTTATCTTCTTTCTTTGCTTTTTATTTTTGCCTCTTTGCTCTCTAACAGTAATGTTGGCCATACATTATTCTGTCGGGAGAGTGAACTCTCTTGCTGCCTAGAGCCCAGCTTCTGCACAGAATACGTAAGCTAACGTGCAATCTTGCATCAGTTTGATAGTATCAGGGTTTCAGTGGCTGCAGGCTGTACCCGCATGTGAGCAGCACGGTCATGTGCAGCGCTGTAGATGATCACGCTGGATGATTACAGCAGCCCGTGATGGTACCAGTGAGCTCGCCTGCATCYGATCCCCTCTGAATATCTTAATTTCCTTGATATCAGATGTTATTACATTTTTGGATGAGCAATCAGGTTTTTTGAGTTTGGGGAAATTTTCTGGGGAAAAGAAGTGTCCCCTCTCCCCCCGGTCTCCATGAGCCATTGCTGCCTAGGCACTTGGACCTTTCAAGGGAACTAAATATATGAGAAAGTGGGTTCCCCGTCTGTCTTCCTCCTTACTGCTGGAGTGAAGAGACAGGGTCATCAGCATCACACCAGCTCTGGAAAAGAACCCAGGGCAGCGGGATGCCAGAGATGCAGCAGAACTGGGCTGAGAAATGTAGGTTGCAGTTCAGCATTGTGTAACTCTCTGGATGTGCAGCACCCATCGTTTGATGCAGCATGTGGTGTTAATGTCAGTGCCGCTGTGGCAGTGGTGTCTTGTGCGGTACTGTGTTATCCTCCTATAGAGTAACTTATAAAAGCCCACTTGTGCATCCTGTTTTGTATTTAAAAAAAAAAAAATTATTCCAGTGCTCCTCCACTTTAAAGACAGGTTTTATTTTGTTTTATGAACACTGTTTAAAAACATTGCATTCGGGTGATGGCAGACAGTGAAGAGCACGCAGGCTGTGTGAGTGCAGTGAACACTTCTCAACTGGTTGTTAGTAGAGGATGAAAGGCGCCTCCCACTGTCATCTGGTCCATCCACTGCCCCAAGGGAGAATCGGCTGTTCCAGGGTCTTTCCTGATGGGCACTTGGCTAATGTGCTCTTTAAGACCTCTAGTGATGAAGAGTCACACCCTCACCTCCTCTATCCATGCCCTGGTGAGTTTTGTCTCTAGTATCTAATCTAAATAAACCAGTGAGAATTTATTAAAAAATAACAACCAGTTAAAAGAGGGGGAGAAAATAGTTAAAAACCCATGCTGCTTCACAGTCTTATTTTCTATTATTATTTAACCTATCATTTAACCAATGCTTTGTAARCAGTGGTGTTACTGGCTTTGTGTTTGAGCAAGATTTGCAAATTAAGTATGAATTAGAGTTATTATCAAGTCATCTGTTCTGCCTATTCAGCGGTAATGAACATAAGCACTTGCTGTTTTCACAGCATTAGCTGAACTCCAAGTGAGTATTTGCATTTTAATGGCACTGCATAAATAGTGTTCCCAAAATGCATCAAGATTTGGGAGGGTAATGTGCTCCATGGACAAAATTTCAAGGTTGGGCGTCTAAATTGTAGTAGAAGAAGGTAAGAGGGATGTAACTGTGACGGCTGGTGAGGCACGGCGTGTGCATTTTGATGGATTTATGTACAGAATGTATTTCCACCAATTTTGTGGGCAAAGTGATGCTTAGACTTTTGGAGACTTGACCTGACAGTATACACAAAGTCTTCAGATTTGTTTTAAAGGTGGAAACATTGGAAAGTCAGAATTCAATTCTGAATATTTGTGTGTCAGTCACTGGTGAAGGAGTTCTTCCTCTGCCTATGTCTAGTGCTAAAATATATTCCCGAGGAAGGTCTGTGGGGAAACCCTCCAGTGAATAATTATGGAATAATCTGCCTGGGGAAGACATTTATATGWAACTTCTATGAATTTGTCCTGAACCAGTAAGGTTTGTATTTTCTTTCCTGAGACCTACTAAGTTCTTGGTCATAGTGGCAGTTAACTTTTTACTAGGCTGTGGATCTACATTTAAAAAAAATCAGAGTTTAAATTCCCTATACATCTTACTTTTGTCTTAGGTTAAATAAAATCAAACTGTAGAGAAGTCCAACCTTCACTGAAACTGCATAGCAGGTTCATTTAGGTAAAATGAAAAGTGTCGTCCAAGTTTGAGCTAAGAGACAAGTCAGGATATAGTTTCCCTTGCAGTTTTGAACATATATATTGATGTAGCTCATACTAGTAATTTCCTGATATTAGTGTTGCTTTCTCCAAGTAATTCCTGATTTATAGCCCAGCTTATGGTTTATAGTGTCACAAGATCAGAGAGAAGGAAAGCATAAATTCATGAATATTAGGAAGGAACTAAGATGTTGCTAATTTCACTGAGAAAAGATCAGGACTGAGTGTGATGGGTGGTAGATAATTATGCTCATACAAGAGGAAGTGTAAAGGCTGAAAATAGCGCGTTACTCCTTTCCAGAAATAACGATCCTATCTTGCTGCTCTAGATGCAGGGCAGTATATCTGTTCACTGAATATTGCATATGGCCATAGGAAATATGAATCTGGTGTAAAATGGCCAGATAATGTCACTGCCAGGTATCACTGACATAAGGGGGGTGGGGACTATGATAAGGTTTAGTACACCCTAAATATAAAAATATTTTGTGAAACAGATACTCTCAGCAGCAGTCTTGCTGTGTTGCAGAGAGGAAAGAGTGCAACTTCTTAATGTAGAAAAATGACCTTTCTATTTCTTAACTGATAACTTGGGGGGCGGGGGTTGCAGATATCTAGAGGAGACTCCCCCACCTTTGAGTCCTGAAGGCAGTGCTTATTAGTTACATTCTCTCATGGACGAAGTAACTGACGGCTTTCTGTGTCTGTTGGCAGCTAGTTTCAAGCTTAAAAAGGATTTAAGATTCAGCAGGATTTGTGCTTTCACCTTATTCCTTGTCTCGGAGGAATTGCTTTCTTGCATGCTCAGTAAAACTAGAATTTCAGGCCAGCAGACAGTTGCAGCTGACAAGATACTCAGCTTCATTTAGCTAAATCTGGGTCTTGTCATGGGTTAAACTAGCTCTGGAAGAGCTAAGCAGTGTATGCCTATGCAARCAAAACAATCTGTTCTGCTTGCTTCAGCTTTTGTGCTGCACAAGGAGATTGTTCTCGAGTGTTAAAAAAACAAACRGCCCTTGCAACTCCCTGTCAAAAATGGTAGGGCAAGGGAGAAAATCCTCTAAGGAGGCACTTTTCCTGTTGATAAGAATGGCGGGTAACACAGTATGAAACAACAGCTCAGAGCTAGTCCATTTGATAATTGGCATTGTCAAAAAGAGGAGTGACAGTCCCGTCTTTCCACTCGATAAGGATCTCCCCATGCCTCAAGGAAGGGGAGCGAGACGGTGGAGTGTATGGCTGGGGGCCTCTTGGTAATGGGGACTGCTTCTGTAAGTCAGCTCTGCTGCTGCTCTCTGGGGAGCTCTTCAAAGCAGAGAGGATTTTCTTCTTCCTAGGAGAGCAGAGAAGAGACTATGTAACTGCATCTGCTTGATGCTTCTGCACGTGAACTGGGTCAGCAGCCATAGTGCCCAAATTCCCTTAACCAAATTACGAGAGTGGTGTAGAGCAGAAGGAGCCAACATTAGCAGCTGCTTTTGGATGGGGTGGTAAGTGGGAGGGAGAAACAGGATGACAGAGAGGAGAAATTAAGGGGAGAGATGACCAGAGCCATCTGGTCAGAGTCAAACATTTCAGGTGTGGGAGGGAGGAGGATACCCAGATCAGGATTTTATTCTGGGATGCCAGACAGGGAGGTGACAAATCAAAAGAACCTTCATCTTCACTTACTTGTTGTAATGAACATTCAGTGTCAGTATTATTAATCCCAGTATGAATGCCAAGGGGCTGAGGACTAGCATGGCTGTCTTCCAGTTGGTGCCTGAAAGGATATCTCATAAAACAATCATGCGTTTGCCATACCCGTTCTAATTCAGTACCTACTACTGTCGCAAAAAGCACCTCTAATATCGCCGCAGAGCAGCGGTAACAGCCCCGTCAGTAGAGCAGGAAAATTGCTTTGTTTAAATTCAACACATTACAGTTGCTCTATTCCACCCGGCATCCATCTATTGAAAATGGCCGTGTGAGGGTTTTCTTTCTTGCTCAGAAGACAACTGTTCATACTTCTCCACTCTGCCACTCTTTGATAGGCAATGGAAAGGCAGGGGGAAGGCACCAGTGATAGGTGATATCACTGTTTCTCCTGGTGAACTGGGATAAAGCATTTGCATGTTCTCGCTCACTTCTGTACCCCAGGCCCAGGGAGATCTGTTTGATCGTTAAAAGGAATTTCTCAGGTAATTTGGCGCCCTTGTTCCCTGTTGAGCACTATGCATCCTCAGCTGGACCCGCGGGAATGTAACCCTGCAGTTGGTGTGTTAGGGATGCTGATGAACCTTCATCCACCTGGTCTCTTCCTCCTCTGGTTAATCTTTAGACCTACCTGCAAGCTTGGCCCCAGAGCTTTTCCCTCGATTTCCATGGTGCTTTTTAGAATGAATATGGGATGGATCTGGGGGAAAGACAGAGACACTCAGATTAGCGGGTTCCACTGTCAAACTGGAGGAAAATCTAGCTTCCTCTTGGATGCACAGTAACCACAGAGCCCCTTGGTATCGAGGTGGAAGGAGAAGGGGAACCTCCTTGTTCCTCAGTGTCATCCAGCCACAAAAATTTTTTATTCCTAGAATTTCTGGCGGCTGCGCCTCCAGGCTAAGACTATTGCCATATAACCAAATTGCTTCCCAGGGCAAATATCTCAACTAGTTATGTGAGAGTGGCCTCCAAGCACCCAGAAGTGGGTGTGGAAGTACTTCAGAAGTACTTGGGTACTTACCACCACTGGAAAAAAATTGAGTAATCCTTAAATGTTCCCCACACTTTCCCTCTTGCTGCTGTTACATATGTGTTCAGAAAAGTGCTCACCCTCGTTTGCTGGGAGGTGTGCCTGTTTAGTCTTCACTGGAGATGCTGTGCTGTTCAATTCGTTAGTCAGAGGTGGGTCAGTCAAGCCCATGGAAGGCTCCCTGTCCACAGYATGGGTCTTTGATGAATCGATGGTTTTAGCTTGGAAGGGAACAAAGCGAAGATGTGTGTGATTATCATCTACTTTTTGTACAGAATCCTGGGTACGCAAGGGATGGGAACCCAGCCCTGCCGTGTTAGTCCTGTACCCTGCAAGGCAAACAGGACTTAGTGTAGTACCAGTCACCTCCTGCATGCCAAGGGCCTTGCATTCTCACCGATTTCAAAGATGATAAAGTGAACCTCTCAAGACTGAACCCACAGCCAGACAAGAGCTTGTTTTTCGTGGTAGGTAAGGTCAATTATGGTCTAAAAAATATGAATGCAATATCAGCTGTTAAAGGATGAGGTATGAGGAAGAGGCAAGCAGAACTATAGCTAAGCATCACAGATGTTACCAATACAGTAGATAAAGAAATGTGATCAAATGGGTGGTAAATAGTTCATATCTCTTGCAAGTGAGTGAGGTAAATATGGTTTAATGTAACAGCTGTTGTTGATGGAGTATCTGAGAAATTTAGATTTCAAACAGTCATTTATGCTGGTTGAGAAGGTCATGGCTGGCACGGTGTCATTAGTCTTCAGAAGACGTTCACTCCAGTAGACTCTGAACCATGGGGCCGATAGGAAAGCTATCGGTGTGCACAACACACGGTAACTGGCAGAACCTGGTTCGAAGCCTGCTCTGTGTTTTTACACTTGCAGCCCTATTTGTGGAGCCTGGCTCCAAGGGAGCACTGGCATGCCAGGAACATTGCCTTGGGGAATGCAAATGCCCTTTTCACATGCCTTTTCCCCGTATCTTAAAAGTTCCAAGTATTTCCTAGTCTATATTTAACTAGCCTATTACAGTATCTAATTTTTATTGGCTTTATTTACCTTTATGTTAAACAAACACTAACATTTGTGACTACTGGTCTGTGATAATTACATGTTAACCTTCTAGTTGACTAATTAAAAACCTGAGTAAAAAGGCCATCTTGTCTGCACATTGCAGCCAAAAAAGCTATTGTAGCTCTTTCTATTTCCAGTTAGGTATAACCTCTTTGTGTCAAAAGGTTATACTCATAATCCATCTGCTTATGCCAACCAGATTCATCACATTTTCTCTTTACTCATTTCTGCAACGCTTAAAATCTCATTGGGGCTGTCAGGCCTTAATGTAAGGAGTAGCGTCATGTAAAGGAAATAATTTCCCTTCAGGAAGGCTGGGAACCTCGTCACCTACAGAATGTGCAAACAGAGAAAAATCATTACAAATGCCAGCTCTTTTCTGATCCCTGGAGTGGAAGAAGGGAGGAGAGGGGAGGATGGGGGTAGGAATTGAATGTGATCTTTCAGGTCTTAGTTCTGCACACAACTTCATGAGAAAAGTCCTGAAACCACCTCCCAGTTTGTAAGTCATAAGGGAGCAAATGAAAGAAGGAATCAGACTGGATCATGAATTATCAGTTATCTGCAGCGGGCTTCAGTGGCTGTCTTACAAATGATGACAGTCTCATCTTGGTGCAGTGACTATGCCTGATGTCTGTTGTTAGGAGTTAGCCTGGTGTCAAATGCCTAAGTCTATGATAGGGCCAGGATTTCTGCCTCTCTTTGCATTCAGTTTAGGCAGAGGATAGGGAACATTCACAAAGGCAGAGCTTTGATTATTTTTAGCAGATGAGGCCATAATGTTGATGAAATAAGCCCCACAATTTATGAACTTGCGATGTCATGTTTTGGGCTTTCTCAATGTGAAGAGAGGGCAACACTTAAACCACCTCCCACCACTTGCTGCAGTCACTTGTCTCTTTGCAGTTACATCAGGGATCAGGAACAACACTCACTTTTGAGGATCATGAGAACATGGGGTGAAGGTTAGAACTGCGGTTTAGTTAGTGATGAGAGCACTGTTTGGATCTGGTAGGAGATAACTCTAATATGTTGCTCAAACTGAAGCAAGAATTTCTCATTTCAAATATGGCAGCTCCTCAATAATTCATATTAGTTTTAAAAAGGTTCTCAGCTGCCTGTAGTTTTCTTGTTTCTTTGAATAACATCCAGAGGCACAAAGTATGAAAAGGCCCCTTCAAAGTCTAGATGCCTAACCATGAGACTTCCACCTTGGCTGTTTTGGAGTTAGGACTCTCAAGCAATTCAACAATTCTTAGCTTTGGGCACTGATTCAGACCAGCTTTCCAAAATATGTGAGTTTTGCCTATCATCAGACTCGCGGCTGAGTTTTAGAAGCCTGACCCAGTAAGATGCTGCATGCTTTCTGCAAAACACTGAACAGCAACTACCGGAAACTGGTGGTACAGAAGTGTAGTCAGGCTGGCTTTGAGCCATTCGGTATCTCTCCAGACTTGGCCAAAGTGATCATGAGTTAGGATGATGAAAGCAAGCCTGGTGTTAGGTGGCTTCTAGATGATGATGACACCTAAGGTTAGATGTTATCAGTTGCTAAATCTACCTCATCTTACTTTCATATATCCAGACCAGTCTGTCTACAGCTTCTTGCGTTGGTTCACCAGGCCTCAGAGCTGCTGTCCGGGCAGCAGCACAGATGGTTTCATCCGCTAAAGTCTTCCACTTACTGAACTTGTCCTTCTCCTTTGAGACAAAGACCTTGTGGCCTCCTTCCTTGGTGCTGAGATGGAAGCCCAGGCTTTGTAAAGTCAAATGTCCCTTCTTGCTGCAGGCCCACGCTTGGCGTTCCCAGTCCCCACAGGGCTCCAGCTTGGCCAGCGCATACTCGCGTGTCTTGTGGGCTGACAAGCACTGCTTTGTTTTAAGGCTGACGATGGTCCTGGTGGCGGGGTCCCAGCTCCACTGCTGCTGCTGGGAGTGCATCTTGCAGTCGGTCAGGCCAATGCCGTCAGTCTCGTGGTGGGAGACGTGAATGCACTTTTCCAGCCGGGTGTTCTTTATGAGGAAGCCTTGTCCCTCTGATACTACGGTGCAATCAGAGCACAGTTTAGTACTGTACATGTCTAAGGCAAACACATCTTCTGAGCCCAAGATATTGTAAATGCCCAGGGGAAGGGGAGACTTATCCCACCAGTCCTTTGTGGGATCATGCCTAGGCAGCATTTCCCACATCCTCCCAATTTCCCAGAATTGCATCTTTTTATAATACATAGTGTACAAATACCAGGAACAATACTAGAGAGAAATAGCTATGACTAACTAACTCATATGACTAATGGGGAAAAATTCACTGTCTGTGGAAGACTGTACTTTCGTGATATTTCTGTCTATAGTATTTAATACAATATTTCAACTAGCTAAAGCTTTAAATAAGTACTCATCCTTCCCTCCCTCCAAAATAATTGGATGGTTTGTTCCCCCCCAACCGCAATCTGGATCAAATCTTTCTTATGAAAAATAATTGAAATTCTTGAAATCCCCAAATGCTTATCTAGGTCACCAAGTAGGCCACCTTAGGCTACTGTTTACATTAGGTGTCTTCTTGTGATGTTACAGCAACATTAGGGATAAAACCATACTCCTTCAAAAGTCTGGAAGTACTTGACTAATTTGACTTGCATAACTATTGAAGTAAACTTGGATTTAGTACATCTGACCGTGGTCTGTACCCTGTAGACATGAAGGTATCATATTTAAGGAATCCCTTGTGAGAGAGACCCTATACTCATCCCACAACGGACGCACAGTTTGAAGCAATTTCTTAATTGCTTGTTGCTTTGGATAGCAATGGGGCCCATCTGAGCCTTTGAGGACTTGGGATGGATATCATCCTGTTAGCTGGAAAACTGCATCCATTTTCTTTGCAAAATCAACGGGTGTGGCCTGTGAACATCCTGAACAAAATATTAAATGCTAAACCATATGTCATTGACAGAGACGTAGCATCTGTTGTATATTTTGTGCCTAATTTAAACACAGAGGAATGGAAATAAATGATTCAAGTTTCTACCATATTCTGAGAAACCTTCCAGTTTTAATTACGGTTAAAACATGACAATTTTCATCTGTTGTAGTGAAATTCTTTCCTCTTTTCCTCAAGAGTCACATTTTGAAGATCACCATCAGCATACCATGTCGAGTGCAGTGAGTAAGAGAAGCCTGAAAAACGACGTTAGACAAGAACAGTGATGCTTATCTAAACATCTATTTCTGCAGAATTTCCCCTCCCAAAGCAAAGAACAATACTTTCCCCTGGCAGCGTATATTTGGCTCGGTACCCGAAGAAACTAATGATAGTGTAAACAGAAGCCAGGATACGAACAATAGCTTAAAAGAGCTCCCATGTTTTCTCTCAGGAAATCCTAGGGGTCTGCTAGACTAATAGTGCCTGGTGGCTGTTAGATGAGAATTCACGGTGCAACTCCTATGCTGGATGGAGATGAGGTGAGGATGGATGTGTCAGTGCAGGGATACTGTGCTACGTGGACCTGTGGATCCGATGGCCCAGGCAATTGCTGCCAAGCCTGTGTGCCAGAAACAAAATTTCTGCGGGATCTGTGAGCAGCTTGTGAGTCCAGTCCTCTTTACCACGTAGTAAAAGCTGTATGAATTGATGCTTAATGCACTTTAGGACAGAGTTTCTGTCCCAAAGCTGTGTTACTGCCCAGTTCCACAAACAGGAAAATTGTCTCTTCTCCTACATAATCTCACATAATCTCTAAATAATCCAAAGGCACAAATACAATTTCGTAGCCCTCCTGCCTAATTTTTTCTTTTTTAGGACCCAGAATCCAGGATTTGCAGAAACACTTTGCTTCATCTTAATTGGGTGACATACATTTCAGAAGTAATTAATTGAGCACTGCATAAAAACATAAGAAACATAAGGAACAGGAGAACTATACTGAGTCAGACAAAATACCTGCTGAGCCCAATATCCTATCTCCAGTACTGGGCATTAGCAAATATGTAAGGGAAGAAGATAAAAATCAGGCAAGGAAAGAGCTCACTCAAGACAGTTATCCACAAGGACTCCCAGACCTCCTTCCTAAGCAGTATGAGTTGGTTAAGAGAGCATCCCTGGGTATTTATGGTTAGAAGTGTTTTTCCTATGTACATTACATTGTATTTTTCACCACGGAAGTTCATTAACCATTTTAGTGCTCAATTAGTGTCATGAGCTCCTTCTGCAGCTCTGCACAGTCAACTTTTGTTTTGATTGTTCTGAATGATTTTGTGCCATGAGCAAGCTTTCTTACTTCATTGTTCACACCTTTTTTCAAGATCACTGTCAAGTAGCACCGATCTTCATAGGCACCTGCTGATACCTTTCTGCTGTTTTGACCGTTGTCTATTTATTCCATCTCTTTGTTTTTCATCTTTAACCACTTATCTGCCCACAGGAGAAATCTCTCTGTTATTCCATGAGAACTGATATTAAGGGCTGTGGTGGATGAATCTTATCAAAAGCCTTCTGCAAATCCAAGCACAAGATCCAGATCAGCTCACCACATATATGAACTGATTTATGCCATTACAGATGAGTCTGGTGTTCCCTCTACAAAAGCTGTACATCTGCTAATTTTGTTTTCTGTTGTAGTTTCTATTGACTTGCTTGATGCCAAAATCAAATTTAGTGACCTGTATTTCCCCAGATTTTGCAAGGATCCCTTTGAAAGATTGACATAGTTGCCATAATCCTTCTTTTCTTTTCTTTTTTTTTTTTGGTGCTGAAACCACTTTAAGCAATAGCTTACATTTCTCTTAGAAGTTCAAAAAATGTCATATTTAATTTCCTTTAACTTTAAAATATTTCTATTAGTATGTTTTTATGCTTCCTCTAACTTGCTTCTCCACAATTGTTTTTTCGGATGCTTTAATTTGGGTCAACATTAAACATGTCAGAATTTATGCTGCTTTTTCTTTTCTGTGCTTGGACATGACTGTTCATTTTGGATTTTTTTTTTTTTTAATTTTGAAGAGCTCTACTCTTTAATGCAGTGGCCAAGCTTGTGTTTTGCTCTCTGTGTATAGTCTGTGGTGTTACATGTTCCTCCTTAAAGAGTCCCTATATCGCCTGCGTGTTACCTGCAATCATTGCACATCCACATGTTACCTGCGAGCATTTTACCCTTTCGGGCTGCCCCTTTCTACTAGGCTTCTTGGTTTTATGCAGGTCTCAGTTTTTAGAGATTCATCCCACCGAAAATCCAAAGCAGCCTCTCTGTGATGGAAATCCCTGTGAGCTGAGGAAGCTCAACACTGCAACACAAGTGCTTTTCTTTGAGATTTGTATCACTCCTCAGTAGCATGTGACACCAAATTATTAATAGAATTTTATCTTCACACCGTGTGGCAGGTCCGGAAGTATAACCACCGTTTTAAGGATTGGAAGCAGAGGTCTAGCTAAACTTTGCTTGGTTCAACGTTACGCGGGAGGCTGGCAGCAAAGCTGGGGCTATAACCCTCCACCTCTGAGCTTTTAGCCCAGTGTCTTCCCTACTGACAGCTCTTGTGACGTTGATCTGTGCGTAAGGCCTGCTGTCAACGGGGGGAATTTCCCAGTGATGCCGTTGTCTTGTGCGCCACTTGCCAAGATGCGAGCCTGTGTCTGTGATACGAATTCACCATCCCCGACCCGTACATTATTGCTCTCTCGAGATTGAGAGGTTACTATCTAAATGGGTCAGTTAGGCGTAGATACAGATAACTGACAGCAACCACTGTGCATGCCCCACGCAGTCATAGGTGGGTACAGCCACAAAGAAAGCCGAGGCAGAGGTACCTTGGGATACACATCAGGCACCGAGAATCCATATTCATGAAGCTAAAGGACCTTTCTTCCCAGCACTGCCAAGCATCCCCGGTGCCAACGCTCAGTACCCCTGCAAATATGGCCATCAGCCCTAACATTTGGGAAATATTAACCTGGAGCAAGCAGAGCATGGTATCCAACTTTGTATAAGAGAGTGAGGTGGAAAGAAAACCCACTGTAGGCTTGTGGATGTGGGCTCAGCGTCTCTGAAAAATGCCAGCCTTACCCTCAGAGCCTGAATAGATGACTGCTTTTAGCTGCTCATGCTGAACAGTTTGGCCTCCTCGTATTTTTAGGAACAAAATAAATAATTTCTAGCAAAGGCCCTTGATGCCAGCTGGCTTGTCCTATGATGCTGCCACTCTGTCTGGTTATGAGAAAGGAAAACAAGCAAATATAGTCCCCTGCCTGTCTGTGGCATGAGCACCCCTGGGACATGCTGTTCCTTGCAGGATTAGGAGCAGAACTCATGCAACRTTCCTAATTAAGGTAATGTCACCAGGAAAGCCTTGGTTACCAGTAAGCCCAGTCCGGCTGGGAATGTTTCTGCCGTTTCTAAGCAGTGCCTGTGATGACTTGGTCAAGGCCATTTGGCGAGCTGTTTGGGGTTGGGTCGCTCCCTTTAAAGGCTCTGCAGAAGGAAGGGGTAAGTCAGAGCTGAGCGAGTACAGGTTCCCAAAACACGTCACCCAGGAACCTCACTGTTGGCTTTGGCATCTTTTGCCCTCCCCCCAGGTCTTCACAAAATAATTAGCTCAATGTCTCTTGCCAAGTGGCTTTTTTTTCTGCAGAGTGAACATGACTGCTGAGTCACAGTCAGGGATTTACCCTTTCCTGCCTCTACCTGTGCTCAAAGGCAGGTGCCCATCCGGGGCAGCTAGGGCACCTCCCAGACAGATTGCTTCGCGGGGGATCTCCTGAACCCAGGAGAGCTCCCAAAGGTGGTTCTTGGATGCCATTGTCCTGGCAGCTTCTTGCTCTGCGTTCCTCTGCCTCGACTCTCCCTTCTTTCTAAATCCTCCCACCAACCGCTTACATGCCCTTGCCTGCCTCCACCCTTGTCTTGCACATTGCCTGCAGGGAKGCCATGGTCCATATAACCTGACCTTCCTACCCTGCACTCCAAGCCTGGGGCTCTCCGCCATGCCCCTTTTACACTCCCTGTTCTTCCATTTTTCCCTTCCCCACTGGATTCCCAATCCCATCCCCTCACTTGCCCAGAGCACGTGCCTCAGCAGCAGCCCCCTTCTCGGTACCATCTTGCCTTGGCCCTGCTCATGCTTCTGGAGGCAGATGTGCAGGGGCTGATTTCCCACTGCTGTGGAGCTGGGAGCAGGTGTCAGAGCCAGGATCTCCAGCAGATCCTCATGAGCTCCTGGGCAGCAATAAGAGCAGCTCAGAGAAATGTCTCCAAGCTGTCTCTGCTGCTTCCACCCCAAATGAGAATAGCACTAGTGATACAYGCACCACAGCAGGGAAACCTCTGAACCAACAGTATCATACCCTGGGTTATCAAGACAAGCTGAAGAGCTGCTTGTTCAGGTTAATCCAGATTCRCTGTCTGCAGCTGCAGTAGACTCATAGCTTCTCTAYGGAGGAGAATGACCCACACCATTCYGGTAAACATTACRTATGTTTGCCTCCTTGCAAAGCTCACCCTTGGATATCAGATCTCCCAGGCTATAGGTGTCTCCTGTCAGGTTGGGCTACAGCTGCAGTTCAAGGAGCATCGGGTGGGAAGAGGGTTTGGAAGGCTCCTGTCCTTTTAAGTGACCCTGCCAGCAATTTTGATCTCTGTCCTGGCTCTAACAGCAGCCATGAGAGAGTCCAACTCATATCAGAAATGGCCCCAGCCCGAAAGAAGCAAACTGGAGAATCTGGGGAATGCCATCTCCAGCTGCTTGGACATTAGGGCGATGTGGAAGACACTGCTACCTATTTTGCTATGGATGATCTGACCCTCTTCCTTTCAGGCAAACACAGCATTTAACCGCATCCACCCTCCTGTTCTCATTACTAGTATTGCAGAGCTACCACCCTTTTCTTTCCAAATCCCTCAGCAGGATTCACATTCAGGACTAAATTTAGAGTGGGGCTTTCCTAGTGATTTACATGCACATCTACAACATCAGGCAGTCTAGAAAGATGTTGGATGAAGCAGAAGGGAATTTTATGTGACTAACTGTAGCAGCAGGAGCAATTTTCTGCAATGGCTTGAAGTTACCATATCCCTCTATGAGCAAAAATGCAGCCAAATGTTTCTTCTGAACAGGAGGAAGTYGTTTCTGTGCACCCAGGGGTCTGGCAGGGTGTTTTCACCTCCTGCAGAGGGTCAGGACCAGATAGAAACTAGGAGATGTTGGGGCAGAAGGAGAGAAGCTGTCCAATTAAAGTAGGAGGATTCCCTGTGCAGAGGGRACTCGGTGCAATATGTTGCTCCAGTAAGATCACTCATAGGACATTGCATTTAATTTAACTCAAGTGAGCAGTCGGAGACCCTGTCAGTTATGGACAAACAAAGCATTAAATTAGAGAGCAGGGGCAACTCTGAATGATGTCCAGCAATAACTGCCTCTTAGGAAGGCAATCTGTGCTCGTTGGACTAAAAAGATCTCCTTCCATCCAGTGGCCATTGCAACAAGCAGGCAGCAAGCCCCTCTCTGCACAGGGGACCAGCCCAGGGCCATGGGATAAGGAATTTAAAAGCAGATGRAAAGACACTTGCTGTCATGAGAGGTTTGTGCCAAGCAGATGCTTTTGGTCGAATGCAGGAAGTCCAGATGTGCACAGTGAAGCAACACTCCTTTGAATCTGGCACTCTTTTTGTTTAGCATTTCTAGTTTATGAGGAAGCCTGCTTAGGACTGTGATTAAGTTGCAGTGGTAGTCAGAACAGTGGACACATGCCAAACATGATTTCTTCCTCAGCAGTTTCCTCGTCAAACTGGATCCTTCCACAATGTCAGTGGAAGGTTTACTAAGGCCCTCTCCTAAATTTTGCAAACTGACTTGGTTTGATTTATTGTCACCCTAGCAACAACCACGTGAGCTTAGCTGGGGCAAAGGGGAACTAAGGTGGGTATAATTCTCCCATCTCTCCTTTTCCAGCCACTGAGCTGGCCTTGTACCACCTTTGCAGCAAAACAGGGTGCAGAAGCAATCCCACCGCAGAGATAGATGGGAGGAAGGGGGAAGAGGGACAGCCACAGTGGTGGCCATCACGCGAAGTGCAGACATCTGCAAAGCCTCCATCATTCCAGGTGTGAGCTGTGGAGCCATGTGAGGGTCCCTGAAGTCCCAAAGGTGGCTACAAACTCCCTGTGTCCTAACACAAGAGTGACTTTACCCTTTTGTCCTCTTTGCCTCTTACATTTTCCCCTGCTCCCACGCCAATAAAAGTATCACGGCTGAATGTCCATGGTGGCACCAGGCATGATGCATGAGGCACAATGAGCCCAGCCCCCTTTTCTAGAAATGCCTCCTTTTCTTGCCATAGTATTGGGGTGTAGAAAAAACTGTGAGTAATTACTGTCTAAGTCTGGAGGTTGTTCAAATCATCATAGGTCCATTGAAATCCTGCATGTTTACGCAGGTGGAGGTCTGACTCATAGCAGTCAGCAAAGCATGAATTAAGAACTCAACTCAAGAAGAGCTTGGTAAGTTGATAGTTTTACAGTATGGCTCGTTGTTCTCATAACTACTTTTGGGAACTTCCTGAAATTCGGGCATAAAGAGAGGTCTGAACAGTCGAAGGCTGTTTGCCAAGTAAGCAGAGCAGGGTCAGGCATCCCAAAAGGAGAGTTTGTTTTGCTTTTAAAGTATTTTGTCTGAGAAAATTGTCCTATCGGATAGAATTATAATTTGGGCCTTCAGCAAACAAGCTGCACTGTGATGTGGTAAAGAGGGGAAAGTAACAGAACCTCCTTTCTCCTTTTGTATGGCAATTTGAAAATCAACCTTGCGGATTAGTTTCCAGATTTGTCCTCCGCTTTATGACTTCCACTAACAAAGGACAAATCAGGACTGTTCCTCTTTAGGGGACTCTCAGAAATCTCTGCAAATTGCGGGATGTTTCATGATGTGGATTTCTTCTCCAGAGCTGCAGATTGACCTATCTTTCATTATCTATTTGAGTAGTAGGCCACTGCAATTTCCACATAGGATTCAGACGTTGTTTGTGTTTTCCCTGTTTTATCTGAACTTGCCAAACCAGATAGTTAATTTGTAGAGCTGGTGATTAGATGTTCATTTCCACCATTGTTTTTTCACCCACAGTCCCTCCTGTTTGTCTTATGGTGTCAACCCCAAAGTTTTGAGAACTTTTGGCCTCTGAGTAATAGGAAGTTTCCTGGTGGAAATCAGCAATTTGGGAAGTTCTGGAAACCTCTGTCATTAGTTAAGTCTGGGATCATTACTGTGCAGACATACTCTTATATTCACCTTTTCATGAGATGGAGGTAAAATATGTCAAAGAATGGAAAATACACAGCCACCATGACTGTGGTCCTCCTGGGATGGCTTGCATTGCAATACTGCATACGAGCACGCCTGTTGCCTATCAACTTTCACTTGCAACATTTGATCAATAAAACCTGAGGATAAACATATGCTTCTATTGCACCAACCCTATGCAAGGATAAAGAAGGCAGTTGCCTAAGGCAGTGGACTGCTGGGGATGCCAGCATGGCCAAGAAAATATCTATTTTGCCTGATTTTTTGCCCAAGACCAGCATGGCAGGAGGTGATAATAGGTATTTCTTTGCACAACAGGATGTTGAATGGAATCAACTTTAGTTTTATTTTGCCCCAATCCTCCTTGAGGCTATGACCATGCTTACTTGGATGTTACATATGTGGACACATATTTCCATGTCAGGTCAGTAGATGTGGCCAATCTACATATGGTGTTAGATGGAGCCTGGTGAGTTCCTGTTGTTTAGCAAACAAGCATCTACCAATCTGGTCCATCAGAATAAGCAGAACTAGAGYTGGGTGAGCAGCTATCTGGCAACTGGCTGCTACTGTTTTATGGTCCACTATTTCCATCACTTTGGACAGAAGATTGGCTCTCAGCAAGCTGTATCATTTGTTGCAGAGAAGTCAACAAAACCTACTGGTAACTGCCAGTAACTACTTTGTGAAAGGCTTGTCAGTGCAAGTACTTGATTGCAAATACTTTTTGGTCTGCACTCAGATTACTTTTCAGTAACATGGCTCTGTGAGAGGAACTGTTCCCAGATGTTGCTTCTGGCAACCACATTGGCCTTTGTTTTTTTCCGGTCATTGCTGTTTCCTTGAGGCATATCTTGCTTTCAGTTGACCAGCAAGACTTCATAGCTTTCCCTGTTACTGTGAGACATGCTCTCGTTGGCAGGGAGTCCACTTTTGACCAGGTCTCTCAGCAAAGGCCTTGAAGGGAGCAGAGCAACCGTAGGAAAAGAAGGAAGATTTTGGCATGGGTAAACACCTTGGTAATTGATGAAAAGCAGAAGGGGAGAGGGGCCAGTCAGCTCTTGCAGTGCGGGAGGTCCAAGGGATGGCCCTGCTCTGCAGCTGCCTCATTAGTGACTGGGGCAAGGGCTGCGCGGTCGCATGGGGGAGCGGCCGACACCATGGTGCTCTGTGGGGTGGCARGGATGGGGAAGAGTTGCAGAAGTGCCTCATAAGCCTGAGCGATGGGGCGATAAATGTGCAGAGGAGGTCAGTGCAGATCACCACAAACCTGATGCACATGGGAARAACCAGACCCAGGCTCGCATAGGAAACACCTGGCTCTGAGCTGCCCATCACATCTCAGGAGGGGGAACCAGGGGCTGTCAGAGACTATCCCGGAAAAACAGTGGCTCAGGGCTCAGCAGTCGTCGAAAAGCAACTCAGTCGCTAGGAGAAGAGCAAAGCAGAGAGCATCSCTCTGCCTCGGATGCGCTGGCGTGGGAAAAAGATAACTGGGGGATGCAGGTCTACAAAAGCTGGAGAGGATGAGCAGGGACTGACTGCTCAGAGGCTTCCCAGAGAGGACACGAGGCACCAAGGAGAGGCTCACAACAAGCAGGAGGAGGTGGCTCTGCACCCAACAGGCAGTCCTGGAAGTCCTTGCCACCGGCTGCCGCAGATGCTCCCACCTGCATGCGTGCAGGGGAGCCTACACAAGGAGAGCAAGCAGATCTGCTGAGACACTGAAGAGTTAAACATGCCAACACCAGGAAATCCCCGGAGCTGAAAATCGTTGGAGGCTGGGAGTGTGTACAGGGGAAGGGGAAGTATCAGCTGTGCTTGGCATTTCTGCCTCTTCCACGCGTGATGCTTTGGGTGACCTCTGAAGCATGGGGACCAAGGGGTCAGGGAGGGGGAGAGCAGCTCGCCTGGGGTATGGGGTCCAGGCTGGGCAGCCAAGCAGAGCCGGCGCCAGCCTTGTGCTCAGTGCGTGAGGATCAAGAGGTCCTTTCTGTGTGTCCGCTGCATTCGGCTTCCTTGGCGGGTCGTCTCATACACTAAGCTTACATGTGGTATTATTTCAGCGGTCTCCTATCTGCTTGACCATGCACAGATCCTGCTCATGCCTGAAGCTTGGTTCCCAGAGCACATTATACCTTACTGCTTCTTTAGAAGGCACCTCAGTCCCCTCCCTGCTGGCTGGGGATTTCCAAAGAAACCACTGTCAGAATCGGCTTAGGCAATTCCAGGATTTTATGCCAGCAGGAAACTGAACCCTCCAAGGCCTGGGAAGAGCAAACACTTCTGTCCTGCCTGCAGCAGGGCAGCCCCCCGCAGGACGGGACAGGGGAGAGGGGGCTGGGGAGGGGGCGTCAGCCGTGGGGCAAAGCGTGTGTTTGCTCTCTGCCCTTCCAGCTTGTCTGGAGCATCGCCAGATATTGGGGAGATGATAAATTATTTTCTGGCAAAACAGCTGTGGTTTTATCACTGTCCTAGCTGAAACGCAGTGGCTGATTGTGCGATTGCTCCAAGGCCGTTTCATTGTGAAGGAAAAGAAGTTTGCTGGGGAATGGTCCTTGGCACTACTTAATTTACTAGTGTGGTAACAGTGAAGAGCCACTTTTTTCTAACACTGGACAAAGATCTTTATTAGAGCAAAAAGAAAGAGCACGATCTCCATGGCTGTCCTGCTCTCGTGGCATCCCACCACGGTGCCATCTCCAGTTCCTAACCTGGCCAACGGGGTCTTTTACAAGATGTGCACCTATCCTCACCTCCCACCAGCACAGGGAAATACATACACTGAGTCCGGAGCTTTTAGGAAGAGAGATCTAATTCACTGGATTTATTTTAATCAATCAGTGAGATCTGGGGYACAGAAAAACAACACTAGAAGGAGCAGAAGTGAAATCTATGTGAGTGCAAACCTCTCCTTTGACCTGGCTGCAGAGCAAACTGTGGGCTAGTTGAACAGGGAACAAGCACTTAGTGGCTGCTGGGAGCGGGGAATGGAAAGTAAAAGGCTTTGCAGTCGGAGCTGCCAGTCTGCGCTTTATCTTTAGGGAATAAACATCCCAGCTGTGTAGCCAAAATAGGTATAGTCCTTTGGTCTAGGGAGCYTGCTGAAAACCTCCGAGCTGCTAACCTGCAAAACTGCAGATCTGCTGTCCTTGCAGCTTCAGGGACTGGATGAGCCTTGAAGCACTTCAGGGGGCTGTTTCAGCGAGTCCCTTTCATGAACCGGTAATATCTCAGCTATCGCAACAAAATAAAAAAGGGAATTGTTTATTATCTTGGGGGCTTTGCTCTTTTYTAAAGCAGAGATACTGCCCGCTGTCTGTGATGGGACGGGTGGGACCACGGGGCTGGTGCTAGGACCATGGTGCTAGGCAGGACTTCTGCTTTCCACCCATGGGTATTAAACACAGGGCTGCTTGCACTCAAAATCCTCCTGTGTACGGCCAGAGTATAGGAGTTGATCTGTCTCAGCACACAGCGCTGCAATGTACTCAAAGATTAAAATGAGCCACTTGGAAGTTTGCTCCGCCACGACGGATAGGGCAGGCTTACACCTCCCCAGTGCATCCCGCTTCTACCGATAACGTTTTCCGCACTGGAAGTCCGAAGCACGCGGGGAAGCCATCCGCCAGGCGCAGGATTAAAGCAAGGGGTCCAGTCCTCCGTTTCCCACCGCCCTCCCTCGGCAGAAACCCCTCTTCCAGCATCTGCTGGTGGGGTCGCACCACCATCGGCAGGCTGGGCGCCCACGCACCTCTGCCCGCGACCGCCTGGGAAGGAGCCGCTGGGAAGCTGCTTTGCACATGCCTCTCCCGCAGAGCAGATTTATTTACCCGCTGCTGGTTTTTTAAAACCAGCTGTGAGGACACCACTGTTTCCCTGGATAAGCTCCTCCGGTGCCCCGCTAGCCTGTCCCTCACTCCTCTATTAAATGCTGCCTTGAAATGCACCTGCAGGCTTGGTTCACAGTGAGCGGGTGCAGAGCTTTGCGGTCAGACAACCGCTTCAGCAGGAAAACGGGTTAAAATCCAGGAGGCAGATAGCTGCCCACTTTTTGGCTGCCACAAAGGAAGAAAAACTTACCCTCAAGCCAAGGAAGGAGGCAAATGCAACTCAGACTCAACTTGAAAAGCTCCATTGTGTCCCAGCACACGGCGGGGGGAAAGGAGCCTCCGAAACGTCTCGCTGGCAAGGAGTGCCAGGCGGTTTGCTTTTCCCCCTTTCTCTGTCATTCAAAGCAGAAAATCCTGCTGGGAAGGGAAAACTCTTTTGTCTTCACGCTGGAGACTCGGCACCAGGCATATCAGCAAAGGATCCACTTGGAGACCCAGTCCCAGCCAGCGGTTATCCCTTAGGAGRAATCAGATGACGGTCCGGGATGGGGGGGAACRCTGGACCAACATACTCGCAGCCACYGCGTTTGGCTCCTCGGCAGCTGCAATTGCTCCCGAGCAATGAGTGCCGAATGCTAAAAAGGCTGGCCGGCTGCCTCCGCGAGCGCCGGGGGTGGAGGAGGATGTCGGGCTTGCCTGGGAGGGAAAGGAAAAGTGCAGCGGGAGCGCCGGGAGGGGCGTGGGATGAGTGCTAAAACCGTGCCCTGCACGATGGCTGGAGCTGGCGCGGATGCGTTTTCTCCTTAGGGAGAACTATCCCTGCGGAGCTGAGTTTAAGTCATGCTACGTGCGGGGATGAAACCCCGCAGAGCGGCTGCTTGGGGCATTTTGCAAGCAGAGCATGTCCCGTGGTCGGAGCCGGAGAAGGGGCAAGAAGGGGGATCATCGCGCCCGGCCCGGGAGCAGCCTGGTGCAGGGGACCTGCCTGCGGGGCCCCTCCGACACTTGAGTCGCTYGGGGCAAGTTTGTCTTTTCACGTAGCAGTTTGTGCTCTGCATGGTGGGAAAACCACGCTTCCCTCCCTGAGGGACAGCGGCAAAGGCTGCCGAGCGAAACAGCAGCAGGGGAGGCCAGAGAAATGATTTTACCAGAGAGGTGCTCTCATTCAGCCACGTGGTTGCGTGCATTTGGCTGTCCCACCTGCTTGCTGGGATCATCCTCACCTGGATAGATCCTTAATCCAGGAGATGCCTTTTGCATAAAAACACATAAAAATGATGGGTTTCCTCTTACTTGTGGGATGCAATCCTGGATGGCACCAATATCATCTTTCCTGTGTCGTGCTGGAGCTATGTTCATGGGACCAGGAGTCACTCAAAGAGTTGGGAGCTGCTTCATTTAGGGTCTGAGCTGTCAAATTAAAACAGCACGGCATTAGCATCAGCGTAATGTCGCAGCAGCATAGGAATGGCTCTGACCAGACACTTGTAGAGGTGCAGTTCCCCAAAGCCCCTTATCCTCCATGCCCAGCCCTGGGCTGACAGCTCACAACTTTCCTACTCTCAGGTGGGGTATCCGGCTTCAACCCAAAACTGTTTCTTCCCAGCTGGAAGCAGAGGTGGTAGGGATATCCTACACCCAAACAAAAGGGAAACTTGGGGTAAGTTCTGGCCCTGGCAAGGTTGCTCCTGCCCGGCTGCAGCGCTGCCTTTATTATTGGTTTCTTTCCCACACGGGAATATGTCAAGTTGCACTAAATACCAGGCATTTTTAATTAAAAAGTGCACATATCTTAAGGTAAGGTCTCCTCCGCATTATTGCTTTGCTTCTAGGGCTGAAAATTCTTTCCACCACGTTTGCTGAGCAAGCGAGTCTCCCCCATAGGAGAGGAGGACAGTGAAGAAGACCTTGGTTTCCTTCCTGGGGATGGAGGTGTGTCCCAGGCAAACGAAGGGTGTTACAGCAAATATCCCACTGGAAAGGCCACTGTGCTCTTCTACCACGGATGCTGCTACTGTCCTACCCCTTTACTGCCATTTTCAGCTCAGGATGTTCCAGTTCTGGTGTGTTTTATTCAGCGTCTTGACAGATCTCCTCCCCTTGAGTGATGGGCAGCCCAGAGCCTGTGACCTCCTCCACTGTAGGAACGGACCATTTCCCCATCCTCTCCACTTTCCATCATTTAACCAGGTATGTAACCTTGCCAGGACCTGCTCTCTTATTCTGAGTCTGCTCTGCTCCCTTCAGGGCCTCTTTGACTCTGTCAGAAGCCTTTAGGAAATCAAAGTGGACTATTTCAGCTGGACCATCCTTATTCCCACGCTCACTGACTCTTTCAAAGAAGTCCAAGAGGTTTTTAAGGCAAGGCCTGCTGACTCTTCCTAAAGAGCTCATATTCATCCAAACACCCACTAATCCTGGTTTTTGTTACGTTGTCTACTAATTTGCAGGTTCACAGGCCTGTGTTCCCCACCTCTCCCCTGCAATCTATCGGCCTCCCTTGTTGAGCATTTGCAGTTGGTCTGCCAGCGTAGGTGGGCCTTTCTGTTTTCTTCACCAGGGTGTGATTTCAGCTTTTTGAAGGGTGTTTTCTTGCTTCTAATAATCTCTCCCACCTGCTGTTTGGTCACTGTCACTTCCTTTGCCCTTTCTCTAACTTTTCTTATAGATGGTGTTTATTGGCCCTGTGCTTCCAACGTGGTGTCCTTGAACAGCCTCTGGGAAGGCCTTAATTTCCTGAGCTTCCCCTTTTACCTTCCTTTGAACAAGCTTCCTCCTTTTTGTACAATTCCTCTTTCTGAATTTGAGTGCAAATGAAGTAGTTTTTTGGTGTTTGTTGCTCCTGTAGGGAATTACGCTGTCGTGTCATACAGCATCTCTCCTTCAGCTGTAAGAGCACGTAAGTCCTTTTGCCTTCACTGATGTCGCTGTCACAGTTTGTCCTTGTCCAAAAGTGCAGCCCAAACCTTTGCAAATGGGGTTGTGCACAGAGAAACGTTAGTGTCATAAGGAAAAAAGGGACTCAGTCTTTAAAATTTTGCTCCCTCTGGCTCTGCAGCAGTTACTGATGCTCAAAGCAGTTTTGCAGCTCAGCTCAGCTTATCCGTTGGGTAAGGTGAGCCGCCTCCTCCACCAGTGTCAAGGGTGCTGATGGCTGCGAAGCGCCGAACCCCGCTTCCCTCCTTGCTGCCTGCCATGCCATGCTCCCTGCAGCTCCGGACCACGCCTCGGCTCCAGCTGGATGTGCAACGTAACGCAACGTCCAGAGCCTCAAGGGCAGATCGTTCTGGTGGCATTTGGGCAACTGCAAGCTGGAGTTACTGATTAAAGGTGTTGTTTCAGGAAACCAAGGCCAGGGCAGCTCTGCAGGGCTGGATCTGGATGTTTTCCCAGCTACACACCCACACCAGGCACATTCATCCCAGTGCTGATTTTAGGGCACTGTAAGAAAAGGCTTTGCCCTTTGAGTGCAAATCCCATTTTTTCTGGCTTTGGCAATTCCTAATGAGCTATAAGACATTCAGGCTGACACAGAACTCACCCACACTAGCACTGGATTGAGGAGAGCCTGAACCAGCGACTGATGACATTTTTAAGCCCCGCAGAAAAGTGGTCGGTCTGAAAGTGCAAGTGTCAGCAAAACCAAAAGAAACCAGCTTAACATCAGCTACTGATATTTTTAGTTTTCAAGAATGCGTATCATTCTGCTCCCTGTCCGACAGGCTCACGTGGAGAACAGCATCATTCTGCTCCACTGCGTTTTAAAAGCCAGCGTACTTTTACAAAGCCCAGACACAACTGCTGTCTTATTTCTTACACATGCAGGACAGTATTTGCATATAAAATTGTTCTGTAGCCATTAGAGCCCATTTTTTTGCAGTACATTCACTTGTTTGTGGCATGGCTTAGCCTGGTACCTAGGGATACTTTTGCCGAATCCTTTGCGCAGCTTTTCCTGGGCTGCCCATAGGCGAGGGCAAGCTGCTCTCCAGCCGTGGTATCTCCCATGCTGAGCAGGATAGTCCCATAACTGCTGGTTAGTCCTTGGCTAGTCCTTGCCCACCCCAGGCCCCTGAAACAGCCTTGGTTTTGGCTGTATCAGCAGTTTGATGGTGACTTTGCTTTTTCTCTTCATTTTGCAGCTCGTGGTGAATATGCTCAGACTGAAATTATACGAAAGTGAAAATATTAGGGTACCAGGTCTCATGACTAGTAGGTGGTATTGTCAGCCCAGCTCTTAAAGTACTGGGACCGTTCACTAATCACCAAAATGCAGCCTCAGCCGGTGCAGGACAGGCATTGCTTGCCAGCACGCAGCGGCATCACATGGGAGCTTGGGAGAGCGAGCAGAGGTCGGTGTTACGTCAGTCTAAAACCAGAGGGAAATTCAGGGAAAGGAAAACAAAAGCAATTGAAGTTAGGGTTTCACCCCAGCCTAGGGACTAGCAATGCTGTGTGTGACCCTGCGGGCGCCAGTGAGCTGAGCCACAGTTTAAAATCTGGGCGCAGCTCTGCAGCCCCCGGCGTTGTCCCAGGGGAGGGATGGCAAATTGCCCCATGGCCGGATGGGGGGGACTTGTCCCAGCAAACAAGGACAGCCTGGCCCAAGCAGGCGTAGACCTTCTCCCCTTTCTGCCTGGCCTCCCAGCAGGAATATCTGCATCTCTCCTCTTGTTCAGAAGGATAACATTCCAGAGATGAAATCTTTCTCCATGGGCAAGCCCCTTTGGGCAGAGATGCAAGTATTCATTAGCTTTCTTTCCAGCCATCAGACCTTCTGCAATTTTTCTGTTTCCTCTCTGGGTGCCTGGCTCCAAGCGCTTTTGCAAGGATCAGATTCAGCCATGCTGGGAAATTTCTGATAAACTCAGGGAAGTTGCTCTTACTTACGAGCGGACTGAATTTAGGTAGCAATGCCCCTAGCATGTCCCTTCTTCTGCTGGCTGACACTAAACGTGAGTCATTCCTCCATCCGCATCCACTTCAAAGACAGGTTGTCATTGCCCTTCTCCAAGCTGGATAAATAGATATCAAGGCAAGCCAAGGTGCCTGGCCATCTCTGCAGTCAAACCTTTGATCACTTACAAGCCTTTGGCATCAAATGTGTTGGAAAACCACCACGACAAAGATCCTGTATCTCCAAAAAGAGATGCAGGGAACAAAATATTTTTACATCTCAAAACTCTCTCATTCCCGGGAAGCTGACTCAGTTTGGGATGAAGCAGCATCTCCAGAGGTATGGTCCCTCCATCCCTGGGGTCACCCAGGAGCAGCAGGCTGAGGCTGGAGCCAACCCCCCTCAGCCTTCCCGAGAGCCTCGTCCCTGTGCTGGCTGCCTCGGTGCCCACGAGAAGTCCCACGGGAGGAGGATGTGAGACAACCTGCCCCAGGAGCTTTCACCCTGATGCTAGCGGTTGGCTTAAACCATGGAGTAAGAGAGTCTGAAGCATCCCCGAGGACCTCACCTGCAGCGCTTCATGCTCACATTACATCTCTGGCTCATCCTCACAAGATAATAGCAAATGAGAGCGGGTTTCCCCTCCTCTGTGAAGGTTTTTGAGCTGTTGAGCCTCTTTCTCTCGCTGTTGCGGCAGGCGGCTCCCAAGGGCTCCCCCTGCAAGCAGAGCCTCTGACTGAGCCTGTGTCCAAGTGGCCGAAAGCTCACGTCGGACCACATCACCCCCAGCCCTTATTTCTTCACCCAGCACAGGACGAGGTCACTGACTTGAATTCGGGGCAGCCTGAAACGAGAGCACCTTTCCCCCCTCCCTCTTCTCCCAGCCCGTTCAGCACGAGTCCAGCTGCGGCACAAAGCAGCCCGTCCTCCCCACCCCGGCTGCGCTTTGCTCGTCGCTCTCTGCTCATCTGGGCTCGTCATCAGCTTAGGGCATCTCCAAAGCCCGAGTTCGCTCACGGGGGCCTCTCGCGACGGCAGAGCTGGACACGGCGGGACCCGACGGGCTCCGCACCCACCCGGCAGGTGCCCGAGCGGCAGCGATGGAGGCGGCAGCGGCTCTCGGCCGTGCTGCCTGAGTTTCCAGCCTGTGCCGTCGGCTCGGCAGATGGAGCTGCTTCCCCAGGCCGTGGCCGCGGGCTGCGGAGCTGGTGGAAAGAGCAGTTTCTCTTCTGTCCGCTTGGGAAGAAGGAGTTTGTTCATATACTAGGACGCGAGCGGGACTTTCCGCTCCCAGCTCCTACAGCAGTTAGGACCAAAAGACCTATGGAGGAAACTGCTTTACTCACAGCAGGGAGGGTGTGGGATTCTCTGGGTAAGGAAAACCCCAGGCACCTGCTGTAATAAGATCCCCTGCAGCCGAGGATGGAGGCCAGCAATAGCCTGCTCCAGGCCTTTCTCCTCGCTGGAGGCACCGGGAGTCACCCCAAACTCAGTGCCGGGAGCACACAGCGCGGCGGCCAATATCATCCCTGCTTTAGGACACCATATTCAATATTTTCCCAGTTTACCCTGAGATGGGATGTGGACTGAGACCTAACAAACTCGTGCCATGTGTGCCAGGTGATCGGCAGAGCTGCTAGGGACGGCTCTGACCTGGGGGGGGGGGGGTTCTTGGGGGAGGCTCACCAAAGGGCATGGGTGCACAGCGCGCCCTTCCCGCTGGCTGCCTCCTTCCTGCCTTTCAAGCCTTGCAAAGCCGTTTAAGAGAGTCTAAAGTCCTGGCCCCGTTTTCTGCACGCGAAGGTCAATGTTTAATCTGCGCGTGCTGAAGGCTGCTCGGCTCCCCGGGGCGAGGAACGCCGGCTCTGCTCGGAGCCAGGCCTGCTCATCTCCTGGGGGACGGATGGGGCAGGAATACGCGCGGGGCCGGCACCAGAGCTGCCCCCCCCTTGTAAATAGGTAAAACACATAAGCACAGCGGTGGATGAAGCCCAGCAGCGCCCGCRTCGCTGGGGGACCTCGCGGTGCTGCCGGGGCACCCGGGGCGCATCCAGCCCCCCCTCGCTTTGCAGCAGSTGCGCTCTGCGGGGGTTCAGGCAATATGCGCCGGAGCAGAGAGCCTTCGCAAGGACCCGTTAAATATTCATGGGAAAGAGACACCGAGACGCCATCTGCCAGGGGACGGAGCGTGAGGCTCGGGGAYGAGGAAAAGGGCTGGAGCCAGTCGTTGGGTCCCCAACGCAGCCCCCCGCGCGCGCGTCCCATGGGCAGGGATCCCTCTCCGTGGCCGGGCTCACGCTCCCTCTGGCTCCGTCTCCCGCCGTCCCTCCCTGCCCAGGACCTTCCTCTCGCAGAGGTTCAGGCTGGGAGGAGGAGGAGGAGGAGGAGGAGGAGGCAGGGCCGACGTGGGCATGTGCGGGGTGGGGGTGGGGGGTGCATAGAAAGCAGGGAAACTTTCCACAGAGCCTTTATTCTGCAGGTATTTTGGAGTTCTGATTTCCCAGTGGGTTTTTTGTTTAATAATAATAATAATAATAATAAAAGAAAAAGGTGACATTTTGTACTGAAAGCCTCTTTCCTATGGCTTTTCTCCTCCTTTTTTTTCCACTCCTGAAAACGGTGAGGTTCATCTCAAAGGACGTTCGTGCTTTCGGTTCGGCTGGGCAGGCGAGAGAAGGCAGGCGGCCGAAGCAGGAAAGCTGCGAGCYGCGGACAAACCCAGCGCACCGAAACCTCTTCCACCCGGAGAGGCTGTTTTTCGAAAACACCAGGGTTTCGCTGGGAACAGCGCGAGCGGCTGGAGCCGCAGCGGCACGTCAGGAGCCTGGCCAGCACCGGCGAGGCTGCCAGCTCCCGGCACGTCCCCGCTGGCGGGCGGCCCGGAGAGCGTGTGTGACCCAGCCGGCTCCCCAGCGCTTCCCCCGTCCGACACCTACGAGCAATCCCCGGCTCACCGGCTCTTCGGGGATGCAGCGGCGGCTTTTCTCCTCCCTAAGCCCGGCATCCGGCACGCCGAGTCCCCCGGCCAGGGCTCCCCACCGCCCAACCGGATGCTGCAAAACAGCCGAAACAAGGTTTGCCCGGGAATGCTTTTATCCATTCCAGCTCTTTTTTTTGCAGCAAAGCCTCGCTCACCCTGAGAGCTCCTTAAAAAACACAAGCGGGTGGCTCATTTTGGTCATTGGGAAGCCGTTGCGATCGATGCCAATYGCCGTGACCTCTGGTATTTTTAGTGGCTCCCTGGGCAGCTTATCATTCCATATACTTAGCTCCTGATGTCACGGCGGCTCGGGTACGTACCGCGAGGCATGCACTGCCCGGCAGGGCTCGGCGGGAYGCGCCGCCTTGTTTGCGTCCTCTCTCCGTGCTCGCTATTCCTGCAAGCTGCCGCCCCGTCAGCTCACGCAGAAGCTGCCCGCGGGGGAGCCTGGGGGTTCCCGCCGCCGCCTACGTTTGACAAGAGAGCGATAACATTGATTTCTTTTTTTTTTTTTTCTTTTTTAACCCAGAGGAAGCGCAAGACTCGGTTGAAGACGCCCGCGGTCCGGTGAGGGCGAGGAGGAGGGCTTAACCGTGCCGCCTGCCCCGGTTTCCCGYGCCAGCCTTCGTCCGTCGTTGCTGCTGGTGCTCGAAGCTCGCGAGCTGCACGGGGCCGGCTGCCTGGGCGCCCCTTGACGCCGCCGCCATGAGGATCGCGTCGTCGCACCTTTGTCAGGAGTATCAGGTTTTTCGTTTTAATATGGTCCCTGCTGGGCGGCAATTGCAGTTTAACCTCCCCCCCAGCCCCAGCCCGTCGCCCAGCCCCRTGGGGTCGTGGCTCTGTAGCCTCTCGACTCCGACGTTAGCCAGACGTGGGGCCTGYGCGTTACGGGAACTGAATTAGCGCATCAAATGCAGAACGGCAGCCAGATCGGATGCAGAGCAACAGCCTCTTCCTCYGTAGCCGGGATAGGATGGGCTGTCCCAAGCCGACCGGCTCCRGACACGCAGCTGACAGGCAGCCGAAGGGCTCTGCCGAGCCTCCCCGAAGCGGAGCGGCCGCAGACGGCTGCCTGCCCCGGCGCGCACGTGTCCCTGCGTCACCGCTGYGGCTCGATGAAGGAGCAAAGTGCAGGGAGATAAAACCTCGGCTCCCCTTGCTGCAGCACCGAGGGAGGGTGGTGGGGAACCGGCCAGTGYGAGCCAAACAGCTCAACACAGCGTTTCCCTGTCTGGATACGATGCAGAGAAGTGGAGGACAAGTCGGAAAAATCTGGCAGGGCATACACTTAACATAAAAAACATTTAAATCCAGAGCAGCTCTCGGCTTGCAGACCGAATGCTCCGGTGCCAGCCCCTCTCCCTGCTTAGAAACCCCCGTTCTCCTCCGAACTCTGGCCTGACTTTCATCCCCTTGCCCTTGCTCAGTGGGACACAGCGAGGCTGCAGCCAGGAGAAGCTCACGGGAATCCTGGCATAGCCCAGCTCCAAAACAGCTCAGCTCAGCTCAGCTTCCAGTGACCAGGCTGTAATAGCACATAGCAAACAGCAAAGCAAGCCAGAGCTGCAGAGCCAGGGAGGTTTCAGGGCTCCAAAAAAGATGTGAGGAGGAAAGACTGTTAAGAAGATTAAATTTTTATTTCAGTGCATATAATTCTCCGTTTCATAAACCAACACCGCAGGTGTGAGAGGCTGGGCTTTGGAGAAGAGGCCGTGACTGCCTTCCTACAGGATTTTGGTTTTTCTTTTCACCATTTGGAGAAAAAAATTAAGCAGCGAAGTTTCTAACCACCAGGTGACACTTCCTGGGTGTCATGGAAAATCAGATTACTCACCGTGTAGGAAAATGGGGAGCTGCTCAAAGGGGGAATGTCAAGGAAACCCGTCTGCCCGAAAACTTCACCCTGGTGAAGCAGAAGCCCTCCAAGGAGCTGAAGCCCATGCTCAGGGCCATCGTGCTCGGCCTCATCCTCCTCATTGCCGCCGTGGTGGCCTGGTGCTACTACACGGTGTCCCTGCGGAAGGCGGAGCGGCTGAAGACAGAGCTGATGGACCTGCGGCCGGACGGGTTTGTCATCAAGAACCAGAACGGGGAGGTGGTTTTCCGTCTGGCCTTCCGGTCGGGGAGCCTCGACCTGGAGTCGTGCTCCAAGGAGGGAGAGATTTTGAGCTGCACGCGGTCGGACCGGGGGCCGCTGAACTTCTTCATCCAGACGGTGAAGCCCAAGGACACGGTGATGTGCTACCGCGTGCGCTGGGAGGAGTTTGCGGCCGGCCCGGCGGTGGAGCACACCATGTTCTGGGAGGACGCCCACTGGTACGGGGGCTCGGAGATGAGCACGCAGCACTGGCCCATCCGCCTCGCGGGCTACCAGGAGCCCGTGCCCTACGTGACGAGCGACGTCTACTCCTTCCGGGACAGCTTTGGGGGCATCCTGGAGCGCTACTGGCTCTCGTCCAAAGCGGCAGCCATCAAGATCAACGACTCCGTGCCCTTCCACCTGGGCTTCAACGCCACGGAGCGCACCCTCTTCTTCCAGGCCCGCTACAAGGATTCWCCCTACAAGCCCCCGCCGGGGCAGCAGCCCTTCCCCGAGCTGAGCTACCGGGTGTGCGTGGGCTCGGACGTCACCTCCATCCACAAGTACATGGTGCGCCGGTACTTCAACAAGCCCTCCAAGATCCCCTCCGAAAATGCCTTCCGCTACCCCATCTGGTCCACCTGGGCCCTGTACAAAAATGATRTYGACCARGATAAASTYYTGRRWTTTGCASAAAAGATTAAGAAGTACCGTTTTAACTGCAGTCATATTGAAATCGATGACATGTACACACAAGCGTACGGGGACTTTGACTTCAACCCAATCAAGTTCCCCAACGTGACAGAGATGTTCACAAAACTGAGAGAGGATGGGTTTAAGGTGACYCTGTGGAYTCATCCCTTCATAMACWMMRATTCYTCMAATTTTGGGGTGGGGATYGAGCGCCAGCTRTTCATCAAGGAGSCATCRGGRCRGYTGCCAGCCATGGTGGAGTGGTGGAACGGCATCGGGGCCATCCTGGACTTCACCAACCCRGCAGCCCGGGACTGGTTCCAGAGCCACCTGCGACAGCTCCGCCACAAGTACRGCATCTCGTCCTTCAAGTTTGATGCCGGTGAGACCAGCTACCTGCCCAAGCAGTTCAGCACCTTCCGGCCACTGTCGGACCCCAGCATCTGGTCCAGGCGCTACACGGAGATGGCCATCCCCTTCTACGAGCTGGCCGAGGTGCGGGTGGGCTACCAGTCCCAGAACATCTCCTGCTTCTTCCGCATCATTGACCGTGACTCCGTGTGGGGCTATGAGCTTGGCCTCAAGTCCCTCATCCCCACCGTGCTCACCATCAGCATGCTGGGTTACCCTTTCGTACTGCCGGATATGATCGGGGGAAACTTCCTCCCCAACAAGACGGAGGGTGCAGTGGAGATCCCAGACCGGGAGCTCTATGTCCGGTGGCTGGAGCTGTCGGCCTTCATGCCCTCCATGCAGTTCTCCATCCCRCCCTGGCTCTACGACAAGGAGGTGGTGGAGATTGCGCAGAAGTTCACRGAGCTGCACGAGTCRCTGGTGGCCCCGCTGCTGCTGGAGCTGGCCRGGGAAGTGACGGACACRGGTGACCCCATCATCCGGCCCATCTGGTGGATCTCTCCCCGCGACGAGGCTGCTCACAAAATCGACTCCCAGTTCCTCATTGGGGACACCCTCATGGTGGCCCCYGTGCTGGAGATGGGCAAGCAGGAGCGCGACGTCTACCTGCCGGCGGGCAAATGGCGCAGCTACAAGGGGGAGCTGTTTGAGAAGACCCCGGTGCTGCTCACAGACTATCCCGTTGACCTGGACGAAGTTGCCTATTTCCTCTGGGTTTCATAACAGACTCCTCCATCAGCTTTGCAATAGGCTCAAGGATTTATGAACCAAAATATTTAATGAACTGTGAGTTTTGATAGTTTTGAAAATACAAATACTGTAGTATCAAATTAGAAGTAGTCATTGTGACCTCTATTTTGTGTGACAATGGCTGCAGAATAACTTAGTCACTAAAATATATTGGATGGACGTCTTGGCCATGGCAGTATGATAAATACAACATATAGAAACATAGTCTCTGCCTGTAATTGTTTCCCGGCAAGAAATGGCATGTACATTTTTGTTTTGTAAAGGCAATTGAATGGGCTCTATTGTTATCCAGTTGTACAGCTGATCCCCTGAGATATTTATAACTTTTCATTTATTTAGCGAAGGAAGTACTTGGAGCAGGGTACTTAAAAAAGAAAAAAAAAGAAAAAAAAACAGTCTGTGATTAACCTAAAGCGAGAGGGACCAAATTTTCAGACCACACTTCTGATGCATGCTGATGYAGTAGCAAAGGGAGTCTGCATTTCCCATGGACTGAGCAAGCAGAAATAAGCTTTAGTGCTCAGTAACACTGTGGCAACCATTTTTCCTCCTTCACTGGGAGAAATTATGGAGAAACATGTCTCTGGTGTAGATTCACTAAAGCCTGTAAGTATATGCTGAAATATTACTGGCATCTGAGCTTAATCCAGAGTGAGCCCACCCTGCTGAGCCACTGACTCATGAAACCTCTCTGCTTATTACTTCTCACCTCCCAGTAGCATCACTGCCACTGCTGCGGGGAAAAGAAAAATCCCCTTGACAAAAAAAATAAATCTTGACGTGACTGAGTGTCCTATGAGAGGCCTGGTGTCTCCGGGCCGTGATGGCCCTTCCCAAAATGAGAGACCCATTCCTTCTCCAGTCCCAGCCACCCCGCAGACACGGCTGCTTTCTCCTTCACTTACTCAGCTCCTTTGGCCGTGCACAGCCTCGCTGCCAGCGTTGGAAATGGCTCATGAGGTCCGACAGATAAATAAGCCTGTGTGGAGAAAAACCCCACGGCATAGAAGGGAGTGGGCGATGCTGGCCACAGCCTGACCCCCCCCCCCCCCCCAGCTGCTGGGTGCTGGCGGCGCTGGGGAGGGGGTCGGCAGCTGTGGGGTAGAGCTGTGCACGGCCCCAGGGCAGGAGAGAGCCCCTTTCCTTAGGGGCACCTCGTGCACCCGTCCCCTCCCTGTCCCTGCCCTGCACCCCCTCGGGGCTCGGAGGCACGGGGTGCGTAGCCGGCACACTGGCTGCTCCCGGCCCCCCGCACRGTGATGATGCCCCGTCCCTGTCCCTCCCTAATGCCAGGCTCGGACGTCCCCAGCAGCGTGGACCCATCAGAGCATCCGTCCAGTTCGGTGCTTGGGCTAGGCAGTCCCAAAACTGGCTTGGATCCAGGTGCCAATCGATGGCTCCGTTACGCTGCAAGGACCCGGCATGGTCGTCGCTGCAAAAAGACGTTGTCAAGTGACGGGCTGGGGATGAGCCAAAATATTTTCTAGATGTCCCTAGGGGCAAGGTGAAAAATTAACCCGCACCACCGTAACGCTGTTGCAGGCATGGCTATGGGGAGGGAAAACCCACCAAACCCTCCCATCTGGGAACGTGAAAGGCAAAGCAGTGCTGTATCTGACAGCGGTGTGCGGGGCTAAACAGACTTGCTTTGGGTCATTACCGTGGGCTTCCTCCCACCCCAGCAAAGTGGTTTCCACCAGCGTCTCCTCGCCCCGAGRATGACACCCACTTTCCCGAGCTCTTCCACTCTCGGCTGCTGGTTTGGGCATCGGCAGCTGGGCTCCAGGAACCAGAGGGTCCCGGCAGGCGTCAGCCCTCCTCCCAGACCCCAACCCTTTCTGTTTTTCTGCCTTTGCTCGCTGCCGTGTACGCGGTGCGGCGGGGGCTGAGCGGGGGCGCGGGCTCCCGGGGACCTGCAGCCCTGTGCCGGGGCTCGCGCTGCCAGGAGAACGGTGYGTTTGCATTGCTGAGCCTCAGCCCCGGCTCGCTTTTTTGCGCTTGTTTTTTGTGCTCCTAGCTCCAGACAAGCTCTGCGGTTGCCAGCCCGTCTCCCCCAGCGCACCGCTAGCCCCCGGCTGCCTGTTTCCTTATTGCCCTTAATCTTTGGCAATCACTAGCTAAAAATCACCCAACCCCCCACTGGCTAAAACAACAACAACAACAAAATCACTGCCTTTCTCTAGCTGGCCTCTGGGTTTTTGCATCAGCTGAGACCATCTTCAAGGCTCTCCCGGGSAGCGAGGGACCTGCAAGCTGGCAGCTCTCGCGTGGTTCAAGCCTAGCTGCGACTGAAGAGGATTTTTTTTTTCCTAAGGTTGCCAGCCTGGCTGGGCACCTGGAGGGAATCTGTTGTTGTCAGCTTGTCCTTTTACCGTGTTTCTCCCCAGATTTGGTCTGTGTCTATAGGCCTGCTTTTTTTTCTTACTTTTTAATAAAAGCTGTGATTTCCAGTGGGAATGGACACATCCCTGGTGGTGCTCTTGCAGGTCGGCGGTTGCTGCCCTGCTCTAACCCCCAGGAACCTCTCTGAAATYGGGTTTAAAATGAATTGGTTTTACACTGTAGCCTCCTGTACTTTGCCAATAACACGTCTCCCTGCGCCAGATGCAGCTGCGGAGCGCGTTTTGCAGCACTGCATAACGCACGATTTGGCATCTCCCCGTGGGCGGCAGGAGCCCCCTCTGAGCTAGCCGGACCCAGTGCAGAGCGGAGCCCTGTTCCCGGAGGGACTCGCGCGCCCTCCCTGGGCACAGCCCCAGTTTTTAGGGGACGCAAAATAAAAAGGCAGGCTCTCAGATGAGTTTTGTGAGCTCTGTTTCCTCCTCCCRTGTAGCTCCAAGGCGTCACTTTAGTGCAAACCCCGACTTGGTGTCTGGCTCCTGTAACTGCAAATATCCAAACTGGCCTCCTTCCAGCATCCTGATTTTCTGGGGTATCATCAGAGAGGTGCCTCCTCTTCATCAGTGCTTGCAAGCAGTCTCAAACCGTACGTCCCCAGTGAGTAACGTGGAGAGGCATCCCCAGGACCCACCCAGTGTCAATGCCAACGGGCCCTTTTGGGCTGCGATGCCCTGGGGTGGGAGCAGGTACCTCCGAGGCGTTAGCCTCCGTTTCCCAGCAGAAATAGGAGCAGAGCTGCCTGGTCCTTCCCAGGGGCTGATGCAGCAGCAGGATCCGCCTGGGCAAGGTCTTTTCCAGGCCAGCCCCAAGACACAGCTATTCCCTTTGCTTTAGGGATCCATGGGAGGGTGATTCCTGATGCAAAGCAGTCTGTGCTGGAGGATGGGGAATTTTTATCCCAGTCCCCTGCTACTTCTGCAAGCAGGGGCTGGGGAGCAGCCAGTTCCCCTCTTTAAAACACCTATCATCAAAGCTTCAAAATGCAAGCTTTAAATAAACCAACAACGTCAACTCTAATTTCAGTGAAGGCTGGGGCGACAACAGTCCCAAATGTGTTACTCACTGCCTGAACAACTGGCCCCCCTCACTTGGCATAGATGGACATAGTTAAACTTCCTTTTGTTTTTCCAAGTTTTATATCAATCAAGGCAATTAATGTTACAGTTTGTTTTCATAACAATTATGAATTAGAAAAGTGGTTAAAAACAAATGCAGCAACATTACAGTCTGACTTAAGAAGGCAAGTGCAAACACAAGCATCCATTAAACCCAACATGACAGTGCAAGCTTCAAAATTCAATCACATCAACACGTTGACCTGCTGCTCAGCCATGATCAGACACGGGCAGGGGTATGAGCTGTATGGACTGGAAAAGGTTGAACCAATCCACCAAACCTGTCCCTGGGCATTTCCTTGGCTGAGTTGAACAAACCCTGTTTTGGATGGTGACCCATGGTGCAAACTGGGGAAATGATCTGAGGCTAGCAGTTCCCAAAGCTTTTGTGCACAGACCACTTGYGGTCTGTAAGGCCCCATGGATATTATAGCTGGGCTGCAGAACTACAGTAAAGTAGTGTTTTAAATAGTGTTTTTAATAAAAAGTTTAATGGAAAGGGTACCTAGAGGCCTGCAAAACATCTCGAGGCAGCATTTCTGAGCTATCACCCTCAGCAAAACCCCTGCTGAAGACAGGCTGCCAAAGAATATGTCCCCAAAATGTGCGAAAGCCTTGGTTCCACAGACCCTTGGTCAGCCATCCACTCTTCAGCTTCATCCCTTATGTCCTTGTAACAGCAAGTTTACTTTGTCTCCTAGCTGGAGCTTTGAACAGCCATAGGCACTTACGCCCTAACTACAGCACCTAGAAAAGGACAGTCTATAATTGTACCRATTTATGAAGATAGTTAAAAAAAAACCCAACAACCCTTTGAGAATACAATTCTTTCTTTTGAGAGGAGGGGAAAGAGGACAGAGTGTCTATGGGGAATTTCCTCCTGCACCTTCCTGACAGAGCTCAGTTGAACTTCAGTGCTTCCATGGCACAGCTTCTAGGATCCAGCTGCCTTAGACAGACTATAATCTCATAACTCACACGAAATGTCCTAGCTTGCCACCACAACCAAAGGGAAACTGGAAAGCACAGCTGGAATTCCAGTTTCTTGTTCATCCGGGATGGTATACATTTTGGAGTAACTCACAGCAATTCAGAGACCCAGAGATATGAGGAACATCTGTCTACTCCAAATGGTCAGTGTGTTGGTTCAGTCAGGCTGTGCGAATGGAGAGCCAAGTTGATCTTTGTCTTTTGACCTCTCTGTGGTATGTTCACACTTTCCAGGTTCCCTTGAAGTCCTGAAAGTCTTTGCTGTAGAGAGGGACCAACATCTCTAAGAACACACTGGAAAATTTATTTCTGTGATGCCTTTTCTTGACCTTACTTGTGATGTCCTTGTCCTCCCTTTCTGCACTGGTGACAGCAGGGCTGTAGTGACATGACCATTTCAGTCACAGACAGGGCCAGGCAAGTGTCTGCGAGCCATGTYAAATGGTGTGAGAAGTTATCTCCTGCAAAGAGAGACAGAAGCAGCACGTGCGAGCTCTCCTCATCTGCTTCAACGCAAAGCACAACAGGTTTTCTTAACCCTTGAAACCACTGTGGGGAGATCTAAGGCACTCATCCCATTACTCCCAGTATTTTGATACAAAAGGATGCTAAATGGAATGCTGGTTTGCTCTTCACCAGCTGACATAGCCTGACCCCTTACTAGTGAGGCGTGCAGCAAGTGACACAGTGGAGGAGGGGAGGAGGAGATGTGCAACATCCACGGGTTGTGGTGGGCTCCTTTACATGCAGTCCAGTGTTTGGGGCCATAGAGTGTCACTAGCAGCCTGACTGTGCAGCAAAGCACAGAGCCRCTCCCAAGCCAAGGGAGAACAAGCTATTTCGCAAGGCAAGGTCGAAAGTGAAGAACTGGATCTACAGCCTTTATGTTTTTCTGGGGCTGGAAACGGATTAGTGAGGACTACTCCTCTACTGACTACGTCAGGAGGAAATTGTGCAATGGACAGGGCTCAAGACCTCTGTCTACCCTAACGCAGCACATGAAGCTGGGGAAGAGCRGAAGGCCTTCTCCACACCTCACCTTCCCAGAGGCGGCAGTTAGACTCATGTCCATGAGCTCCTCACCTTCATCTCCTTCCTCCAGTCCGAGGGCCAAACCCTGCCAGTGCCCTGGTCACCTATGTCAGGGTCCAGAATTAACTCCCTGCCAGAGGGGGTCTGTAAGTGGTACAAGGASTAATGTCAGGGAGCAAACTCAAGACCTTCATATCTAAAACCAGAAAAAGCAGACTTTGGAGCTGAGCCTAGGACACTTTTGTGTTCCTGGAAGACAGGGACCCATAGGGCTCTCCTACATCTGGTTTTGAGGCCAAAACACCAAGTTTTGCAGGGCAGATCCATTCAGACCTCAGAAGCTGCTCCAAACAGTCCTTCAAATTATGCATCTCCAAAACGTTCCTCAGTTCCCCCCCTAATTATACAAGCACTTTAGATTTTTCCCTCAGACATCTACACTTCTGTTCCTGGATGCCACCACRATCCACAAATTTGGCATATCACCTTTTCTGCCCCCTGCAAAGCCCAGTGCAAGAGACGGATTTTGAGAAAGACCATCACTGGTATTGAGTGGTGTGCAGCACACTCATGCCGGACCCATGCTCAGCTCACATGCAATCACCTGCAAAGCCCTGCATGTGCTAAGCTCTCCTCAGCTGGCCGCAGTCTGGGCAGGGTACTCCGAACCTTCCCAGTGAGAGCAGTTCAGTTCTGCACAGATTCATTAAAAATTCATGGGCCATTTCCATCCAGGGCAGAGCAGGGAAAGTCCTGCCCTGGGGAGGAGGGCTGCCAGACTTTGATACTATTAGCTGTTTCTCAGAGCAGAGATTGCCAATGTCTCTCTGTAAATATATCTTCCCGTACAAAACCGAATGGCTTTAATGGGAAAGACTGAGAGAGAAAGAGGGAAAGAGAGAGAGAGAGAGAGAGAGAGAGAGAGAGAGATGTCTGCAGGCTCACACTGCAGCATCCAGAGAGAGAGGGGAAAGAAGTGCAAGGGTAAATCCCTTCTAGGGCAGGAGAGGGACCTGAACCAGGATCTCGCCAGTCCTGGCTGCAGAAGATTTGGGCGGAAGTACACATCACTCCATGTGCCCCCCAGAAGGCTCTTACACCAGCCCCAACTCCAGGGCTGCAAATGCTGCCTGAAGGAGATCCCTAAATCTCCAACAGAGCAAAGGGCTGCTTCAGAAAAACCCTGAACAAAATCATCATCTAACTCCAACMTGAGATGGAGACGGATATTAGCTTAATTTTTATGGCACATGAGAACATTTCCTCGGATGCAGTATGAACACCCACTGGCGCAAAACCATCAGTGCAAAAGCTAGTATTTTCCACCCACCGGCAAGCCGGCTAGCAGCAAATGTTACCATCAGGGCTCATCAATCCAAGACACGTGCGACTTGTGAGAACCTGCTGTTCCCCGGGAAAAGTCACACATACCTTTTGAGAACTGCTTTGCTTCAGGCAGTTCTTCTGCCAGGAACAAACCTGAAAGCYTATCTTTCCTTAAAAACAAAAGGATGCTATCTGCAGGATAATCATGTCATAAAGCAGGATGCTAAACGCTTTAAAAAGACTATTTGGACACACCGATATGAATGGCACTGCTCTAGGAAAGGCAACGTTGACTCTGAAGGCAAACCACAAAAGCAAGAGCCCTACAGCAGGCATTAGGTGGGCGAGGAGGYGGGACGCAGGTGCCCCAGGAAGCAATACGCAGCGTGTACAGTCAAAATACCTGCATGTTGATTGAGTAACCTGGCCCGCCTGGTACCCGAGAAAGCAGGAGTATAGGGCAAGTGTTAGTCCAGTCCCACACTAGACTAAAGGAAAAAATATATATATATGTGTATATATATATATGCATATATCTCTAGATAGTTTTTTCCACTTAAAAAAGTCCTTTTAAATATGTTTGCCATATTATAAAACTTAAGGCAGGTTGTGCTACAGCAACCCTCCCAAGTCAAATGTCCCCTTTCCCACCGCTGGGCACTCCCAGAGGAGAAAAAACATTCCCACTGGGCAGTAATCAACCTTCACTTCTCAAAATCCTTGGGAACTGAAAAGGTATTAGGTTCAACTATGTGTTTACAGASAGCTTCACAATTCTTTCCTCACATACACACAGTAAATTCTGGCTATTGTAACTGATCTCGCATCTCCTACCTGCCCCAAATTAAAAAAAAAAATCACCCCATTCCAAATAAGAAAGGAACCCCAAAGACAGTGAAGTCTATTTAATTCCCCTCCTCAATCCCAGTCCCAAATGAAATGTGCAATTAGAATTATTATTTGTCATAAAGTCCTAGTGTAAGGCATGGTTATTCCCAAGCTTAAATCTGGTGGAGGAGTCTGTTATGAAACCCAGAGGAAATAGGCAACTTCGTCCAGGTCAACGGGATAGTCTGTGAGCAGCACCGGGGTCTTCTCAAACAGCTCCCCCTTGTAGCTGCGCCATTTGCCCGCCGGCAGGTAGACGTCGCGCTCCTGCTTGCCCATCTCCAGCACRGGGGCCACCATGAGGGTGTCCCCAATGAGGAACTGGGAGTCGATTTTGTGAGCAGCCTCGTCGCGGGGAGAGATCCACCAGATGGGCCGGATGATGGGGTCACCYGTGTCCGTCACTTCCCCGGCCAGCTCCAGCAGCAGCGGGGCCACCAGYGACTCGTGCAGCTCYGTGAACTTCTGCGCAATCTCCACCACCTCCTTGTCGTAGAGCCAGGGYGGGATGGAGAACTGCATGGAGGGCATGAAGGCCGACAGCTCCAGCCACCGGACATAGAGCTCCCGGTCTGGGATCTCCACTGCACCCTCCGTCTTGTTGGGGAAAAAATTCCCACCGATCATGTCAGCAGAAATGAATGGGTAACCCAGCATGCTGATGGTGAGCACGGTGGGGATGAGGGACTTGAGGCCAAGCTCATAGCCCCACACGGAGTCACGGTCAATGATGCGGAAGAAGCAGGAGATGTTCTGGGACTGGTAGCCCACCCGCACCTCRGCCAGCTCGTAGAAGGGGATGGCCATCTCCGTGTAGCGCCTGGACCAGATGCTGGGGTCCGACAGTGGCCGGAAGGTGCTGAACTGCTTGGGCAGGTAGCTGGTCTCACCGGCATCAAACTTGAAGGACGAGATGCYGTACTTGTGGCGGAGCTGTCGCAGGTGGCTCTGGAACCAGTCCCGGGCTGCYGGGTTGGTGAAGTCCAGGATGGCCCCGATGCCGTTCCACCACTCCACCATGGCTGGCAGCCGTCCCGATGGCTCCTTGATGAATAGCTGGCGCTCAATCCCCACCCCAAAATTTGAAGAATTGTAGTTTATGAAGGGATGAGTCCACAGGGTCACCTTAAACCCATCCTCTCTCAGTTTTGTGAACATCTCTGTCACATTGGGGAACTTGATTGGGTCGAAGTCAAAGTCCCCGTACGCTTGTGTGTACGTGTCATCGATTTCAATATGACTGCAGTTAAAACGGTACTTCTTAATCTTTTCTGCAAATCTCAAGAGTTTATCCTGGTCGATATCATTTTTGTACAGGGCCCAGGTGGACCAGATGGGGTAGCGGAAGGCATTTTCGGAGGGGATCTTGGAGGGCTTGTTGAAGTACCGGCGCACCATGTACTTGTGGATGGAGGTGACGTCCGAGCCCACGCACACCCGGTAGCTCAGCTCGGGGAAGGGCTGCTGCCCCGGCGGGGGCTTGTAGGGAGAATCCTTGTAGCGGGCCTGGAAGAAGAGGGTGCGCTCCGTGGCGTTGAAGCCCAGGTGGAAGGGCACGGAGTCGTTGATCTTGATGGCTGCCGCTTTGGACGAGAGCCAGTAGCGCTCCAGGATGCCCCCAAAGCTGTCCCGGAAGGAGTAGACGTCGCTCGTCACGTAGGGCAYGGGCTCCTGGTAGCCCGYGAGGCGGATGGGCCAGTGCTGCGTGCTCATCTCCGAGCCCCCGTACCAGTGGGCGTCCTCCCAGAACATGGTGTGCTCCACCGCCGGGCCGGCCGCAAACTCCTCCCAGCGCACGCGGTAGCACATCACCGTGTCCTTGGGCTTCACCGTCTGGATGAAGAAGTTCAGCGGCCCCCGGTCCGACCGCGTGCAGCTCAAAATCTCTCCCTCCTTGGAGCACGACTCCAGGTCGAGGCTCCCCGACCGGAAGGCCAGACGGAAAACCACCTCCCCGTTCTGGTTCTTGATGACAAACCCGTCCGGCCGCAGGTCCATCAGCTCTGTCTTCAGCCGCTCCGCCTTCCGCAGGGACACYGTGTAGTAGCACCAGGCCACCACGGCGGCAATGAGGAGGATGAGGCCGAGCACGATGGCCCCGAGCATGGGCTTCAGCTCCTTGGAGGGCTTCTGCTTCACCGGGGTGAAGTTTTCGGGCAGGAAGGTGTACATGATGCTGTTTTCCTCTAGCRCTTTGTGCAAAGGAGCAGGAAGAAAGACGTCTTTGCAGGAAGTCCTGTAGTTCAGAGACTGGCAGTTGTCTACTCTGTCTATGGAGTTGATGTTACTAGGCTCTCAAGAGAAGAAAATGGGCCATAAAGAGTGTTCCCACCTCCACTGTGTCCCAGAGCACCAGTCTCTGAAAAAGAAGAAGGATATATATAGTCTCTGAAGAGTCTCAGAATCAAAGGATCACTTGTCATCTCCTTCCTACCTCAATTTCAGTAGCTCTGCAAGGCTCCCAACCATCGGGACGCAACGTGCCAGGTGCTGTACACACAACAGCAAACACTGCCTCAACATACTCCCAGGGAGACAACTCGTGTGGACAACAGCCAGGGAGACAACTCGTGTGGACAACAGCCTGACCCCCCCATGCACAGAAGAACCCTAAGGCCGTAAATGCCAAATCATTGCCTTAACTATTTGGGGGGAGGAGGAACGAGATCCAGCAAGGCGGGAATCATTAGTGGATGGACAGAGAGGGGAGACAGGGCAGGGGCAGGAGGTGGGAGGTGGCAAGGCGAAGGGGCTGGTGCACAGACAAGTGTCTTTTAACAGACAGGGCTAATTAACAGCCATAAGAGATACTGTGTAATGAAATCCAGCAGCTGATCCTAATTTTAATCAATTTGTCTCCTTGGCAGATTTAACTCAGATCATCTACTGTGCTGTTCCCTCCCTGTCCCCCGCCTGCTCCAGCTCAGACTTGCACCCCAGGACATTTTGCACCAAAGGTGAATGAATCCCAGTTTCTCCACATCCCCCGATTGCCAAACGGAGCTGGGACGTACAGGCAACTTGTGGCCGGCCCCGGGGCATGCAGGGGTGGTGTCGTGCAGCAAAGCGGGGAYGCGGGAAGTATCTCAGCCCCGGCACCAACAGCCCCGCACTGCAGGAGAGCAGCTCGCTCCTGCCACGCATGCAAATCCCTGCGACGGCTCCCTGCGGGCAGGCGATAGAGTAATTTTGTTGGGGAGGGGGGGGCCTCCAAAGGGCTTTTCCTACAGGACAGCCGAGCCCCAGCYGGCTGCGGTTTGGCTCCAGCCCGCGCCCTCCCGCACGGACCCCGGGAACAAGGATGCTTACAAAGCCAGCGTGCATACGCCAAGACCCTAATGGATTTCTCTTGGCTGCRGGCTCGCTCGGCCCGGCCAAGCGCAGCGCTGGGATGGAGAGAGGCGAAAAGTAACGTAAGGACACRGGAGAGCGAGAAGCAAAACCCCGCGGAGGAGGAGCAGAGGGAAGGCGGGACGCTGCAGAGGAGCGGGCGGCCCAGCCGCGGGCYGCGGGAGGAGCAGGCCCCCGTCACCTGCGTCACGCCAGGCAAACCGGAGGGAAAAACCCTCTTTTCAGGCAAAAGCAAAGCTGGTCGCGGTGACTTCCTCTAAGGGGTCAGCTTGTTTTCAGAAGAAAAAAGCGTCCTAGAGCAAAAACAGGATTTCTCCCTGTGCCTCGTCAAAACCGAACGCTCCCCCCGCTGCACTCATTGCGAGAGCACATCTCCCTCTGCCCCTTGAACAGATCTTTTCCCCCAAGAAAACAAACAAACAACAAAAAAAAAGGCGGGCAAAGTCCAAATCTGTTCCTTCCACCGCCTTCGGGGAAACCTATTTATTTCCTCCCTCGGCTCGAYGGAGCGTACGAGCACGACGCGCAGCAGCCGCGATGCGCCGGGGTAGGGAGCGAGCGAGCGAGCGAGCSCCCGTTATGCCGGGGGGCGGCAGCCCGCTAGCGAACGGCGCCGCGGAGGCTGCGCAACGCGGGGGGGTGCTCGCCCCCCTTCAGCGCCGCCGTCGGAGCCAGCCCCCCCCCCCCTCCCTCCCTGGGAGCCTCCAGCCGGGTCGTAGGTGAAACAACCGCGCGGGCGCCAGCGGCATCCCGAGGATGCGCGGGCGGAAAGCCCAACGGCTGGGCTGCGGCGCCTGGGCACAGACTCGGGAGAGTAACGCTGCCTTTCGCCTTCGTCCGGAAGCGGATACGGGGCCAGACGTTGCAGCTGGAGGGACCTTCTTATCGCCAGGAGCCGACCTGGTGGGAAAAGCCCGGGAGCAGGCGAGGCTGCCTGCATCCCGTCGGCACGAGAGCCGCTGCCAGGCCTGGGGCTCTGCCCTCGGCAGGATAGTCGTCCCCGGCCCCCGCCTGTCTCTTTTTAAGCCTTTCGCAGCGTTTCCAACCAGAAGTTAAACCAGGCATCGGAGCAGCCCCCACGGCCAAGCCTGGCCGCCCCACTGCAAGAGGGGAGGGACCAGCCGGAGCATCCCCAAGCCCCGCTCCCCGGGGACCGACGCAGCTCCTCGGGCAGGACCGAAGCTCCCTGCGGCTCTTCCTTCTTCACTTAGGAGAGCGCTGCCTGCAGGGAGGGGGGCACCGCGGCCGCCTCCCTCGGACGCAGCCCCGTTCCCCGGCTGAGCGGGCGCCGGGAGCTCGGCAACGCGCGGCACCGGCCGGACGCCGGCAGCCAGCAGGGATGGAGCGAGCCGAGCAGCGCCGGGAGGGAAATTTGGGCTGTAGGGAAGCGGAGGTGGGGCAGGGATGCAGCCGGGGACCGGGCGAGACGAAGGCACCAGCTCGGCCTGGGTTGGTCATTTTGACTGTCTGCCGGGGGCTGCGACCTCGCAGCCTGCCAGCTGCTTTAAATGGGATTAGGGGGGAATTAGGATGCGATTAGCCTGAACAAGGCCACCGGCACGGAAACGACGCGCTCGGGTTTGGCGCCTGCTTCCAGGAATAGAAATACGTATACGTTTAAGCAAAACGAGGTGCCTCCCTCGCTGCGCTGCAAATTCCTGGGATGCCGGCGGGAGCGAGGGGCGAATAGCCGCGGCCGTCGGAGACAGGGCGCCAGCGCCGGCTATCTCGGCCCCGGGGAGAAGAAAATATAGCGCAACCGTCTACCCCGCCGATCTTTCCGCTTGGGAAAAGACTTTTTACAAGCTCCCTCCCCTTCTGAGGAAAAGGAGAGGAACGGGGCTCTCTCCCTGCGCTCTCGTTTGGGGATTGAAGCCTGGAGCCGGCCACCTCCTCGCCTCCATGCGATGCCAAGAGCCGCGGAGCGATTCTCCGGGGCGCCAGGGCCTTCCTGGGTTTGGCGCTCCCTTCCCGGAGACTGGTTTATTATTTATGAGCGACTTTGAAGCTGATCTATTTTTAGGCTGCTGCTTCGCTCTCCCCCCCCCCGCCACGGGCTGGCATCGGTGACGCAGGAGAAAGGGCTGCGCCCGTCGCTGCCGTTCGGCAGGGAAATAACACGTTTTGTGGGAACGGTTTTCCCGGCGCTGCCGGGGACGCAAATGGGGGGGGGGGGCAGAGCGCCCGGATTCAGCTCCGGAGCCGGCGTCCTTAGGTCGGGATGCATCCGCGAGCTGATGCATCCTTTGCCCGCGGGGTTCCCTCTTCCCGATGGATGGGGGAAGGCTCCAGCGGCGCAAGGGGATCGCCCGGCTCCGCAGCCCACGGGCCGCCTCTGCCCCTGCGATAACGCCCCTCGCCGCCGAGCCAGGGCCCGGGGAGGGATCCGTTCCCGCAGAGCCGGGGAGGGCCTCTTTCGGCATTTTTTTTGGCAGGCAAACCTGTTATTTCGCTCCGAGGTGACTTTGCGGTGACCTCTCGCTCATCCCAAAGCAGAAAATCGGAAGCGGCGGGCGTCACAGCCGAAGAGCGCGCTCGCGGCTCGCCGCGGGGCCGCTTCCCAGCTGTCCCCAAAGGAAGCTTTTTCTGCCCGTTCCGCGGAAGAGGCCGGTCTGTCTGTCTTAAAGCAAAACAGAGTTGGGATGCGCTTTATGGAGTAAAAATAAAAATCCCGTTTCGGGCCCGCTCTATTTTTATCAGGACCGCTGCTAAACGCGGGCTGCGAGACCCACAGCACCACTAACCCCAGCACCTTCGAAACCAGGTCATTCGTTTAAAGAGGGTCGGTAACGTTGGGCTGGTCTTTCTTGCCCGGGCCGGCTCAGCTCTGAACCGCTCCGGCATCCGAGCTCTCGCCCAGACCCTGGGGAAGCTCACGAGCTTCCACGCCACGATGCTGAGAAACCGTCCCCCGCGGCGCCAGGCGCGGCCGCCTCCTCCCGAATATTTTGGCAGGAGTCGAGCTAACGAAACACCGCGGCCTTCGCTGCCGGGCATCGCCAAGCCTGTAAAAGAGCAAGGAATTAGGCTGGCAAATTGAGGGGGAAAGGGCAACTCCGCCAAAGCCCTGCAGGAAGGAAACCCTCCGAGCCGGGCTCGCGCCGTCCCCCGTGCGGAGGCAGCGCCTCCGGCAGAGTCCCTCCGCGGACGGGCTCCGGTCAGGATGCCGCCTTCGCGCCCCCAACACGGCAGCACATTCCTCCTAACGCCCCGCTGCCGGCTGCCCCGCGCGGCCGGTCGGGACCTGCCTCCCGTCGCCTCCCAGGGATCCCTCCCGAATTCAGCAGGGAGGTATTTTAAGCATCGGAAAAATAATCCCGCACCCTGGGCAGGCAGCCTCGTCTTTCCCGCCGGCGGCAAGCGGGGGCGTACGAGCGCTAGGAGCTGGCACCGTCCCCAGCGCGGCTCCGCCAGCCGCCCGCGCCGCCCGGCGGGTTTTCTCGGCGCCGGGACGGAAAGCCGGCAGAGGCAGAGCAACCCGGCTGCCCGGCGCAGCGAGCGACCCCCTCGCTGCCGGCCCCTTCGGGAAGTCAGGATTACACAGCAGCGCTGGGCACCCGGGGGCTAAAATCCCAAACTCCCTGGGGGTCCCGGCCGAATATACGGCTCCTGGGGAAAACGCAGAAACGCTGCCGGGACCTCATTTGGCCTGCAAGGATCGAGAAGAGATGTGAAACTGCAGCATTGCCTCCGCTGCATCTTAAATACGCCGGCTATACTCTAGAAATCGGCACTTTTTTACAGGCCAATTACGTTCCTTGGAGTCAGCTAGTGTCAGGAGATGCCCCAAACGCATTTAAATACCTGATCGAGTGGTCAACCATGTCTGTGATACAAAAAAAAATAAAGCCGTGAGTCGATTCTGGCAGCTGACGACTGAATATCCAACGCAGCCGACAATTCCCCCTTTAAAGCACGGGCTTTCTTTGCTCTCCGCAGCGGGCTAATCAGTGAAACGAAGTTTTGATACGCTGGTTTTTCGCTTTAACCGGGCACGCCGCTGCTCTCACAGCTCAGCCGCAAGGTGAGCTCTGCTGCTACGGCGCTACACCAGGCGTGCGAACAGGAGGGAGAGCAAGCTCCGGTCGCCTGCCTTCGGGCTCCCGGCAGGGACGCCCACGGCTTCTGCTCGCCGGTTCAGCCCAGCGTCACCCCACGCAGAGCTTCCCCAAACACCGTATCTCCCGGTCGCCTGAACCTCAGCTACTGCCGCGCCGGCGACTCTTGTAGAGCCCTTCCCTAAAAACACTCAGCTTATGCCCGACAGGAGCGGAGGCTAAACGTCAAATAAAACTGGCAGTTGGGTACCCGTGCCACAGCCCCTGGACTAGGGAAATCTCTGCTAGCAAAGCAAACGGCAGCGATACCCGGCACCTCGTTCCTCTCTCCCGCTGACGGACGCGGCACCTGGCCAGGGCCGTGTCCTCGTTCAGCTGGTACGGCCTGGAGCTGTGCTAAACCCCACTAAAAGCTTATTGCATTTGCTGCGTCCATGCAATATAATATATATAGTTAGCCAGCAAAGATTACGGCGTCTTTGCTGCTGTGACAAGGTTTGCTTCCCGGTCTCGCTTTCCCTTCCTCTTTTTTTTTTTTCAATTTGTTATTGTGTCGCTTTATAAACGTGCCGCCACCCGCCCAAGAAGCGGCTGCGCTTGGAGAGCGC
>NW_020450886.1:282771-283923 GCF_003343035.1 Apteryx rowi | reverse complement strand
CTCCCTGCCAGCCCTCCCGCGGGCTCTTACCCTTTCTCCTGCTCCTCATCTTCTCCGTCTTCCAAGACAAACTGCCCCACGGCCGGGGCCCTGCAGGACGCCAGATCCAACCCACGTCCCGCAGTCTTGACCCCACGGCTCCTGGCCCAAATTCTCCCTCTGGCGTTTCACTTGCTGGGAGGCGTTTTGCTCCCCGCCGCCTGCGAGCGTGTCGGAAGCCTCAGGAAGGCTCAGCCCACCAAGCAGCCCTCAGCTCGCCAGCACGGCCGAGTCCCCGTCCAAGCATGTAAGTAAAAAGCCCTGATTCAGGTTTTTGCAGAGCTCAGCGCTGTGGGCGCTGAGGCTCTCTGAAACCTGAGCCCATCTGAACACCAGAGCACGATAACGTGATACAGGAAGAAAAAGAAACCTAAGCACGGCCCGTCGGTGCTGCAGTTTGCAATTTTCCAGCCATTGAGTCACCAAAAAATTCCAGGTCCTTCTAGCTCCAGAGAGCGGCCGGTGCCTCGAGGAGCCAGGCTGGCGGCTCGGTACCCCGAGTTTCCACCTGCACCCACTGGTGCCCGGGACACGGGACACCTTGGGGCCAAATACAATAATCGGCCTGTTAAAATCCTCCCCGGCAGCTATTCCTCACGCAGACCCGAATCCCTGACTCCCACCCTCTGCGGGGCCACGGATGCCCGCGGGGCTGCGCGCTCGCCCTGTGGATCCCCGGGGATCGCAAGCCACCTCCGAGCAGCGCAACAGGCAGCGGGAAGAGGGGATCCGGGCTCTCCCGGACAGCGCTAGCCGCTCTCCACCGCTGGCAACGCTTGCTGGCACAGGGGCTGTCCCGAAAACCGCGGCGAGCCCAGAGCAGCACACTGCACGACCTGCCGCGCAGCCCCATCCGTGGGTGAAGTTTTCACCACCAAACCTCTGCCCAGCGGCCCGAGCCGCCGCCCCCCGTCGCAGCGGGGCCAGGGGCTCTCGCCGGGCGCCGTTAATCCTCTTGGGACGGTCAAGCTCCTACGGGCCACGGCCGCAGGGGCGAGCGAGCGCGGCGCCCGCCTCCGGGAGCGCGGCCGGGCTGCACCCCAAGGTCACGGCGCGGCCACGCACAGACACCCGCGGCTCCCCGATCCCGAGCCCCCCGGGCTGGACACCCCC